>NC_061105.1:5896527-5981467 GCF_015104395.2 Macrobrachium nipponense | reverse complement strand
AAAAATAGGGAGGGTTGGCATCGTCCATAAAATGTCTTGCCATGAACAACGAGAGAGAGAGATAGAATTTGTAAATTAAAACTAGAAGCAGAAAATCTCCCATTAAAACCATGAGATACATTTTATAAAAACTTTGTTAAATGCTACACTTAGGGTTACTGTAGGATTCGGCCTAAAGTCTACAGTGCTTTGCACCTAGCATCCACTTTCTATTGTTTGATATTGATCTGATACATTTCTAAGAATAAACTCCAATGAATATAAGGTAAATGTTAGGTGCATTGCTTTGAAGACTCTGGGCCTAATACTACGAGTAACTCTAACTGCACCTTTAACTGAGTTTATATAAGACGCATATCAGACTAGCTGTGGGTGGTGGGAGTGGGTGGAGAGCTGTTGAAGGTAGATGGTTGTGAAAGTAAGGTTGTGTGTGCAAAGTTGAAGGTAGGGGTTGTGGGTGTAAGTTGTGAAGGAAGAGTTGTGGGTAGAGGCCAAGTGGATGACTGTGGGTGTAAGGTTGTGGGTAGAGGCCAAGTGGATGACTGTGGGTGTAAGGCTGTGGGTAGAGGCCAAGTGGATGACTGTGGTGTAAGGTTGTGGGTAGAGGCCAAGTGGATGACTGTGGGTGTAAGGTTGTGGGTAGAGGCCAAGTGGATGACTGTGGGTGTAAGGTTGTGGGTAGAGGCCAAGTGGATGGCTGTGGGTGTAAGGTTGTGGGTAGAGGCAAGTTGGATGACTCCGGGTAGAGGCAAGGTGGGTGACTGTGGGTGTAAGGTTGTGGGTAGAGGCCAGGTGGATGACTGTGAGTTGCAAGTGCATTTCTTGGGTGGAGGACTGTGGATTGTGGGTGTAAAGTTGAACGTGAAGGTTTTAGAATGGATTTGTGGATGAAAGGCTGAATGTGGAGGGTTGTGGTGGGTGCAGTGGATAGTTGTGGGGAAAAGCTGCAGGTGGATGACTGTGGGAGTTGGGTTGTGGGTGTAATAGTGTGGGTTGTTAGGATGTAAGAAGGAGTGTTGGTGGTGGATGATGACCTGTTAATGGGAAAATGAAGCTGATTCTGACTGAGGACTTCAGGTTGGATTGGGCAAAAAAAAAAGGAAAAGAAAATACTCCCAGGGGGTAAAACCTTCAGAGGGAGTCCCCCAGGGGCAGACACAGCAGAGGTGAGCCCCATTGCAACATGCTGAGGAGGCGACCATCCACAAACGAATGCTGAGGAGGAGGAAATTCCCCTTCGGGACAAACGCTGGCGATGTGAGCCCCCAGAAAAGAAGGTAGGGGCGGGGCATTCCCTCACATGTAAATAAATGGCTTAAGAGACGAGATTCCCGGAAAAAAGCTGGGAACAAAATTTAACACAATCCTTTACAAATAACAATAAAATATAAATAAAAAGATCAAATAAAGTATATGAAGAAATAAGAAGTAAATCCTCAAAAATTTGAAACAAAAAATTAAAGTCTATGTCACTGACTCCCAGAAGAAATAAACGCCCCCCTAACCCCCCCAGAAAAAAAATAACAATAAGCAATAAAGGAACAAAAGGGAGAACGTTGCAACTTCAGGACTAAAATCCAGAATTGCAACCTTTAAAGGACCCACAGGTTGATAACTAATTCCTGATTTGAAGAAATTCCTTGTGTCTCTTTGGTAGCAGTCATTCCAACTCTGACTTTACTTGAATTATAAAACATTCGCCTCGGAACAACAATTAAGATAAAGAAAAAAGGGTTGGTCGTTTCGTAACACATCAACCATGCATCGGTTTCTAGGACGGTCCCCAACGACGCTCCTCATTGGCTGTTGATAAGCCAATCACAGGGCTGGAAACTCAGTCTCTCGAGAGAGTTCACATAAGCAGGATGTATGTCCTACCTCTAATGAGGGATACGTCTTTCAAAAGTAACCCTCAGGAGAGGTGGAACATACACCATGCTTGTGTGAACTCTCGGAAGAGACTGAGAGTTTCCAACCCTGTGATTGGCTTATCAACAGCTGATCAGAAGCGTCGTAAGGGACTGGCCTAGACATCAGATGCACAGTTGATGTGAATCTACTATAGTACTGTCTTGGAAACTACGTCATACTTATCTTAGGAAAATGTTGCATAAAATATCAGAGCAACTGAGTTGGACACAATCCACCGATAAAGTTCCTATATCTTAAAAAAAATATGTATAGATGTGTATATATATAGATTATATAGGTATATAGATATATATATACATATAATATATAGTATATAGTATATATAGAGATATATATATATATATATATCATATATATATCTATATATATTATATAGATTAATTTTTTTTTTTACAGATAATATTAGATATATATATATATATATATATATATATATGTGTGTGTGTGTGTGTGTGTGTGTGTGTGTTACTGAGGTTCCACCCTCGGCACATTTTATGTTGGTAGCAATGACCGTGCAGCAAGGCACATCCATTTCCTCTCTCTCTTCAATGCCCCTCCTCTCCCTCTCTCCCTTTCGCTACATTCTCTCTCTCTCTCAACACCCCTCTCTCCCTCTCTCTCTCTCTCTTCAACACCCCTTATCTCTCTCTCTCTCTCTCTCTCTCTATTACCTAAGGTAATTAAATCAGACTCGTGAACTACAAAAATACATTTATTTAAGAGCAAAGCATTAATTAAATAAATTTGGTTCTTAACAAAATGATTAAATGGAAGGTTGAACTCAAAATCAAAATATCTCAGATAACCCTGGAAATTGAACCAAACCCACTCCATCCCTCATTTATAATAACCAACATTAGTTTAGTCATAAAACTAGAAAAAGTCATAGCACAGTCCAGTAACACCACCGAACATCAGTTAAGTTCCCATTTCCAAATAAATTACCACATCAGTTCCCCTTTGCTCCAGATCCCCCCATTCATCACAGATTACACACACTTAATCAAAAACACAATCAAAGGAGCCATCTTGTCACTTGGCCGACTTTATATCGTTCTCCCATTTTGGCTAACTTACTCTCTCATTATGTAAGGAAACAGCTCGCACGAACGCAAACACAAATTAACACACAAGACACTCCCAGATAGGTGTCGTCACTAATTTCGTCACAAGTTTATGACGTAATTATACAGATCACTGCTCATGTTCAAGAATCAGCCCCAAACCAGATTCAGAAAGCATATCTGCATCCGCCCGCGCATGGAGACAAAGGATGAGGTCTGTTCTGCTTAGGCAGCGACCTTCGACATCGTGCCACCCAAGGAAGTTCTGTCAGCATTTCCGAAGCTGAGCTATTTTGTCACCTTAGGACCAAAGTTTCCATGGAGAGTTAAATTGATGACCCCTACATTCTAAGAATGTCACAGCGCATCACATTACAACGGTGTCTTAATTATATTGTCAATTACTCATTATTTCATATATATATATATATATATATATATATATATATATATATATATATATATATATGTTTGCGTGGGTGTGGCTGTAAGTGTGTGTGTGTCTGTATATGTGTAATAATAGCTATAAGAAATAATAGTAGATAAGGTAGCGTAAAAACAGAGAGAGAGAGAGAGAGAGAATAATCAAAGTACAGTGAATATAATGGGAAAGAGAAAGAGAAGGAGAAGAGAGAATAATCAGAGTATGAACGGTGAAAATAACGAGAAAGAGAAAGGAAGTTGAACCATAACATCATCGAAATTAAAATCTTAAAACCCTCATAAAATTCTTGACCTGTGACCTCGCACTAAACTTACTCAGCTTCTAGCAAAAATGAAGCTCCGCTTGGAAAAGGAGGAATTAACATGTTAACCCCACCTAAAAGGGGATGGGGAAAAGATAAGGAAAAAAACCACTCCATGAATCAAGAATCCAGATGGGCGGAGAACCAGAACTTACATCGCCTAAGGAGGTGGTGCCGAATTCGAACCGAGGATGGCTAAATTTCACAACGACAGAAGAAGCCAGAGAGGACTGGCAGCCGTCGTTCAGAAAAGAAGTAGAAATATTGCCAGGGTCCAAAAGAGATTTATCAGCTTTATAATTGTGACTTGTACTTGTACACTTTACCACATTAAAGAAAGAAACTCGTCTCATTCAAACTTCTCCTAAGAGACTAAGACTACAAAGATGACTAATTCAGAACTAACCTTAAGAAGAAGCCTAAAGTTAAACATAGAAACCAGACTGCAGAACTAATGATCCAGAAGAAAAAGCAGGAAGCGACCATATAACTCGAACACTCTACCTTACAAAAACGCACCACATATAAATGGTGCCAGCGCTTGTGGATCCAGGAGACATAACGTGCAGTGAAGATAGTTAAATAAATACACATTTCGAGTTACAACAGTGATAACAATCGACAAACAGAACTTAGATTTAATAACGACGGTGAAGAATAATAGTGATCGATAAAATCCTGCTTGAAGACGTAAACGAAAGGTGCAACCATAGACTTTATACCACAGCGAGAACAGTTTTGTTTTCCCCTCGAAGAAAAAAGACGAGACGTAGCTTGTTATGAAAGAAGGCATAATAAGCGCGCGACGCAGACATAAAATCATCAAGTCGAGATGTGGAAATGCAGAATAGTACGAATGTATTGCAGATGAACAAAAACACATTCCCGTTTACGTATCAACGTTACTGAAGAATTTTCGACAAGGACGAATCTTTGTCGAACAACGAAACGAGAAAACAGTCAGTCAAGATTGATCGTGAAACACAACAGGTGAATTCGACAACGAAGAAAGCGAAATCGGAAACAGCAAAACGAACGAACTTACATAAGTGCGCTGGAGCTGAATTTTTTTTATTCTCTCTCTATAAGAATGTGTGAAAGAATATAATTTCTTTCTCTTAGAAAATATCAATTTTTTTTAATTCTCTCTCAATAAGAGCATAAAGATTTAAAAATTTTTTGTTTGTTTGATAGCTAGGAAATCTTAGTATTTTTTTTACACTAGGTTGGTGATATATGACTTTGAATACTTTTGTATTTGTGTTCCATTTATTTGAATAATTTCTTTTAACAGGCTGTGCACTTTCAGTTTAACTTAAAGAATTTATTTTGTAAACTAGTATACTTTTGAATTAACAGTGCATGAGAATTTTTTTTAGGTACTTGTGCATAGTGAGCCATACATATAATTTTTCTTTGAATATTATATTGTGTATCATTTTATTTGACGAATTGTTGGTGATAATTTTATGCCCAATTTCACTTATGATTTTTTGCTATTATGTAATGATGAGTAGCATATGTGAATAATATTTTTGGGAAATGCATAAAGCCTTCAACGAATTACTCGACACTGTCAGAGCTAGCTCATACAATTTAAGACCAACACCAGACAGACGCAGTAGAATCCCAGTTCCAATTTCACAAATCGTGGTGATTCTAGGAAATACTAACCCTAATAACACAAATAACAATAATCATAACAGTGCCAGTAATAATAATAATATAATTACTAAAAGGACTAACACGTTTCGAAATAGAAGAATGAATCAGGCAGCTGTAATAACACAAACCACGCGTTTCTCTGGACAAGTTGAAGCTTCCAATCCAGACAAAAGTAAGCTAGAATCATATACAGTTAATCAATGGTTAGCTGATACTGACAGCCGCATATCTTCAGGGGGAATAACAGATGAAAGAGCTAAAACTAATGAAGCCTTGCTTCTCTTTAGTTCAGAAAACGGTGATGCACATAAAACTTTAAATTCTGATAGTTTCAGCAAATTAACTAAATATGATGAATTCAAAACAATTTGTTTGATGCTCTGGGAACCCCCGAGTAAAGAAGATACATTATATAATATTACTAAGTTCCTAGATACCCAATATGAATCCAAGGCAGAGCTCTGCGCAAATGTTGAAAATGCTATAGAGAAAATAATAGAAGACTTGAAGTCCACAAACATCACCATTGGGGATAAGACACAGTTTGGAGATGATGAAAGGGGATTAGTTAATGTAAGATACGTCTCGAACTACTTGGCACATGGAACCATATATAATGCTCTAGGAGAAAAGTAAAAGGCGGCCTTTCGAAAAATTAAAATTGATCCCAAGAATAATAGCCTTCAAACATTAAAAGCAATGAAACAAGAAATACAGAAGGCAGAGATAGATTTTTCCAAGGAATTTGTAGGGGTAATAGAAAAACTAAATGAAAGGAAAGGCAGAAATAATAACCATTCAGATAAAATGAATAATAATTCCAGACAAGCAAGGAACAGATCCACTCCTTTTCAGGGGAAATATAACAGAAAATGGAATCCTAACCAGAAAGGAAGACAGAATTATTCAAGGAATTGTCCACCCATGACATATAAGCCAGGTCAATCTTCAAACACAAATAATTCAAGTCAAGGAAACTATTCAGCTCAAGAAGCAAGACCAAAGGCAGCATATGTAAATTGTGGGTAGACAAATCATTCCACTAATGAGTGCAGAAAGCCTAGAAGCTCTGCAATTTGCAAGAAGGTTGGGTATTTAACTAAAAGCTGTTGGTTCAATAATAAGGGAGCCAATAAGGAAGTAACAGAAGTAAATAACAGCCGTCCAATTCCACATAACTCTTCAAGCCAGTGACAATTAACCCCTTCACAGAAGAAAGAAAATAATTCCCTTCAAGATGATAGAAGAGAAAAAGAAGAAATAGCTAGTATGGAAAATGAAAGTTCGTCAGCATTTTCCTACATAAATAGCAAAGAAGTAGTATTCTCCATGAAAGAAGAAGAAATAAACAGAAAGGATCTGCCTATTGTGAAGATCCCAATAAGTGGAAAGACTTGTACTGTACTTATAGATTCAGGCAATACAGTGGATATAATAGATGAATTAACTTTAACCAGATATTTAAGCATTTCAGAAACTCTGATTCAAAATAAAGTTATAAAAGGAATATTTTCGTTTAATTTAATGAGAAGATGTGGAATAATACTAGACAGCAGTGAAGGAAAGATTAGCCTGAAACAGGATAGTCAGAAGAGCGTATGTTTTGCGCTTGACGAAGAAAAGCCTCACCCAGATCTGATCAATTTGTCTGAGACAGTTTCGACGAGCGAGAGAGACATACGAGAAAGGCAAGATAAAATAGAAACAGATAGAAAAGAGGAATTCCCACCATTACGGAATACACAATCAATGAAATGTGCATATATAGATGATATATACTCAGATTCAAGTAATTACTCAGATATAAATAATGGTGATCACCGAAACTCTGAATATAACGAAAATCAAGATGCTTATACAAATACCTATACAGATACATGTACTAATTACTGTAGCAATGTAGTAATGAGTCACGAGGAGGAAGGGAAAATATTAAATGAAGTATTGTTTTAGATAAAAAAGAAATCAGACATAAACAGTATAATAGAAGTAACAGAAGAAACCAAAAGGCAGAACTTTGTTATTTTTCAGACATAGAAGATGAAGAGATATGTTGCGTTAGCACAGCTGATGATAATGAAGTACAATTTATACCCAATAGAGCAGTAACTTTAAATCCAAAATGCTCAACAAAAATATATCTAAGAGCAAAAGAGAACGTAAGGGTTAAAGATGTTCTATTGTTGAACGATGAATTGCCAGATTTTGTCAGAGTAGATAATTCACTAGTCCACATGAATGGTGATAATTGTGAAGCTTATGTCCGAAACTATTCGAATAACAAACTAACACTATACGCAGGCACTGTCTTTTGCATAGGAATACCTATTAACAATCCTTTACTAACAGCAGAAGAAAAAGCATTTTCTCTATAAATGACCAAAACTCTCAAATAAATCAGCAAGTAAATAAAACAGATTTTCCAGAAAACAGAAACAAGTTAATTCAAGTGCTAGAGAAATATAGAAATGTAATAGCTGTAGAAGGAGATAAACTAGGAAGAACGAATGTCCTACAACATAAGATTTTGTTAGATGATGGAGCCAAGCCATTTTTTATTCCTAATTACAGATTATCAATAAGCCAGAGATCCATAGCTGATCATTCGATAAAGGACATGAAAAGAGATGCAGTAATAATTCCTTCTAAATCTCCATATAATTCTCCCTTGTTGCTTGTTCCAAAGAAATATGGCAGTTGGAGACTTGTAATAGATTATAGAAAATTAAACTCCAACACAGTTCTAGATAGAATACCGATGCCGGTAATTCAAGATATGTTAAGCTCAATTAGGAGGGGCAAAATTATTTTCATCCTTAGACCTCCTTAGTGGATATTGGCAAGTACATTAATCATATCACCGTCATATTCTGATAAGAGTCTTATCTTTTATAATATTGTATTTGAATGAGAAATTGTTTAAAAGTAAAAAAATATTTCAATTTGTATATGATAAATTTACATGAATGCGCCATGAAGAAATTGCTGCTGAAAATGCAGATCATATTTGTATAATAGGGGACCTTAATTCTCACCCCACAAAACAATTTTATAATGAACTTACTCGCTTCTGTCAAAATCATTCTCTCCAAATTAGCGATGTAATGCTCCTCCCTCCCTCCTCCTACTCCTATGTACATAATAGAGCGGACGCAATTACAACCTCCTGGCTGGACCACTGCATCACATCTCCACAACTTCATGATTCTATTATGACCTGCAATATTCGCTACGATCTTGCAACGGGCTACGATCACATCCCGTTACAGGTGTCATTCAGTACCCCATCCCTCCCTACCGTGAACCCACTAACTGACCGCCCTCCAGCGGTTAACTGGGAGTTTAAAAACCAACAGAAAACCAGATACTTTAGGGCGACCACGGAAACCAGGTTGCGGTCAATAATTCAACCGGCTGACGCCTTACTGTGTACCAACACAAAATGTAGAAATGACCACCACAAGAGGGATCTGAATGAATTCTATTCAAACATAATCTCCGCTATGCTTGCTTCGGGCAGGACTGCCTTTAGATTTCGTCAACGTAATTCTCGTAATATACCTGGTTGGAATGACTTGGTTAAGGATCTGTATACATACTCACGAGAAATGTTTTTACTGTGGAGGCAAAATGGCAGCCCGAGGGAAGGACACACTGCATTACTAATGAGGCAGGCGAGAGCGCAATTCAAACTTGCTCTTAAGCACTGCAGGTTAAATGAAAAACAACTAAGAGCCGATGCAATGTCTAGAAACGTAGAATCTGGTGATTACCCTCGTCTTTGGAAAGATATCCAGTCCTTAAATCCCAAAACTAAAAAGCTATCACAGAGAGTAGGGGAAGCAGTCGGAGACGAGGCTATCGCAAGGATGTGGGGTGATCACTTCAACAATATCCTGAATTGCATAAATGATCAGGATTCCCGAAGCGAGGTAGATAACCTCCTTAATGACAACATTCAATTTCATTTTGCAGACCGTATTACGCCAGGTAACATCAGCGATGCCATAAACAGCATACCTAATAATAAATCGCCCGGCTGTGATGGTCTTCCCGCAGAGGCTTTCAAATTCTGCCATCCGATAATTTACATTTTGCTAGCTGCCTTATTCAATGCGTGCATAATTCACCAGTTTCTTCCAGACTCCCTACTCTTAGTTCACTTGATACCATTAATCAAAAACAAGCTAAAGGATGCAGCTGACCCTGGCAACTACCGGCCAATTGCAATCACAACGATCGCATCGAAGATACTTGAGTCGGTTCTTCTTGTGAGACTTCTCCCCTTTCTACACACCACTGACAACCAGTTCGGGTTTAAAGCAAACCACTCAACCGACACCTGCATCTACATACTGAAAGAATTGCTGAACTACTACCTATCATCAGCATCTCCGGTTTTCCTGTGTTTCGTAGATGTGAGAAAAGCATTTGACAGAGTAAACCACCTGAAGCTATTCCTGAAGCTGCATAAAAAGGGCACACCCCTATATCTAATTGGCATTTTACATTGCTGGTTCTCCACACACCAATTCTGTGTCAAATGGGGCAACGTATTATCGTACACCTTCGGCTCCCTAAACGGGCTTCGGCAAGGGGGCATTCTCTCTCCATACCTGTTTAATACGTACACAGATGCCTTGAATGTCAAACTGAACTCACTCCCAATCGGATGCACTGTCAATGAAACAACTATAAACAACCTCTGTTACGCCGACGATATGGTTCTGATTTCCCCATCAGTGCATGGCCTCCAACGACTCATCGACACTTGCCGCCAATATGCAGAGGAATTTGATATAATCTACAACGAAACCAAGACCCAGTGCATGTCGCTGCTCCCGAGATCGCTTAAGCATATTGCAGAACCACAAATTTTCCTCGGAAACCATCGGCTGGAATTTGTGCGCGAATTTCCGAATTTGGGTCATATTATTACCGACGACCTAAAAGATACGGCAGACATTGAACAGAGGCGTCGTAAACTATGTGCAACTGGCAACATGATTGCAAGGAGGTTTGCCTTCTGTCACCGAGACGTGAAACTGCTGCTCTTCCGCTCGTACTGTTACAGTATCTATGGGTGGTCCCTCTGGACGAACTATACGAGAGACCATGAGACGTATCACTGTTGTGCACAATGACATTCTGAGACGCCTCACAAACACTCCACGCTACCAATCCGCCACACAGATGTTCTTAGAAAACCACCTGGACAATTTAAAAATCATTGTAAGGCGAACAATGTCCAGCCTGGTAACCTGAGTGAGAAACAGCGGCAACTCGCTCATACAAAGCATCCTAAGGAGTGAAGCAAGAAGATCTATATTGTGGGAAAGATGGGAAAATGAGGCCTTTGTCCCCTAAAGGACTTAATCTCTGTATTAGCAAGATGTCATCTGCAGATTTTGTCATTATTATATTTATTGCTGATATTTTATTTTTTCATTATTTCTGTGATTACTATCAAGTTAAAGTTTATATATATATATATATATATATATATATATATATATATATATATATATATATATATATATATGATATATATATATATATATATGTGTGTGTGTGTGTGTGTGTATATATATATATACATATATATATGTATATATATATATATAATATATATATATATATATATATATATATATATATATATATATATATATATATATATATATAAGTATTATATATATATATATATATATATATATATATATATATACACATTCAATTTATGTATTTAGCCCTCTGGACCAGACTACTGTAACCACCTAAGGTCTCTAGTGAAATTTAAGCTATATAATTTGTGCACTAACTGTTATAACTCTCAATGCATTTTTTTTTTTTCTCACCAATATTATTACTATTACCAGTATTATGATTACTATCTTTTATGCTACCTCAGCTATTTTGTGGATAAGTGCCGATTACTAATTTTTCCTATCATGTTGACTCATATATCTAGATTGTGTATGTTACTGTGTATTTTGTATGTTCATTGTATATGGTCTTGAACCGAAATAAAGGATATTATAATCCGCATCGGCATACAAACTTGGATAGCTGCCCCGTAGACTTTTTATTCCGCATCGCAGACGAAAATTCCGCACTTCGGCAACACTGCGAATATCGCCTTAACGGTAAAAAAAAATCACCTTTTAATGTTTTTTTTCCTTCTTCTTCTTTCTCCCAACTCACTGACACTTCGAAACCTCAGCCAATAAGATTGCAAAAAGAATTTACGATGTGGTGAAACTAAACTGAATTTTAGGGCCACATTCGGTACGATTTCATTCAACCTTAAGCCCTCCTGCACTAGCTTTGAATGAGACCAAGTTACAGTGCTGAGGAGTTTAGTAACTTACTTAAAGTCAAGAAACCTTGCATTTTATTCAACAAAAGTGCAGTTAAGAAATAATCAACTGTATTTCCTGCACCAATTCTTTTTGGGTGATGCCACACGGGTTCACAAAGACGCATTTAAAGGTTTAATACATATAATTAATATTTAAAGAACAGAACAATTATTCAAATTACGTTAAGAAGCAAGAAAACTAACACATTACTGCAAAAATTATTAACAAAACGTTACGTTACTTCGATAGAAATAAAACTTAAATGGCAAACAGGATCTCAGAATATCCTAATGAAGAAGTTACTGCAATGGCGACGAAGATTCACGAGGTGATGTGGCTGGATCTTACAAGAATATCTTCTTTTACTTGCCTTCGTGGAGTCAGATGCTAGAATCAGAGAGCTTCACCTTTCCACCCTAGAAGAAAACTCGGGAGGAGTATATTGCATAACACAGTTGTCACATATACAAAATTACAGGGTTACGTAACAAACATCAACTTAAAAACAAACATTAAGTGCTTTAATCGTAACCAAACATACAAAAAAAAAGGGATTTCGTCCAGAAGGCAAGCATAAATTACTGGCATGTGCCCTTACAATAAGAAAATAATATATACATAGTCTCCACAGGAAGAAGTTTGACAACACTGTAATTATACGTCATCTAATTATATAGAGATGGACAAAATATGCAAAAAAAAAAAGTGGTTTATTACTTTGAATATCAATGTACTAATTTATACCAACTCATTGCTATAGTTAATATAATAAAACTACTTTTGTGGAGCAAAATAATCATATAACGTATTTCCATAGAAACTGAGAAATTTTATTCAAAACAAGTACTCATGAAAAACTAGGAAATTTTATTCAAGAGGAATAAATGGCAATTTTTGACATACGATATTGATTGGCTTATACAAGGAGTTTCCTGACCAAATACCGAATAGTATTTGGAAGGTAATATAAGAATCTTTCCTTGCCTACTTCATATAAATTCACTATGATGTAGGCGTTGCTTTCTGTTTTTTTGCTAACCGTTCCCTCTGCTTTTTTTCAAAATACATCTGTTCATCTTCTTCAACTTAAGTCTTAAACTCTCCTAAGAGCAATATCTTCCTATCAAACATTTAAATCTAGAAATATGTCTTCAAAGACTCGGACATGAGCTCGAAAGAAGGTAACTCTGGAGGAACTAATTATTAGCCAGAGAGCCAGCAAATGAACGGATGTAAAGTCATATCACTGGTCGATACTTTGAAGTGACTCGCCATATAATGACTGACCAAATACGATGGCTCAAGACGAGTTTCTGTTGAAAACGAAAGAAAAAAGGAAGTTTATCTTGCCTGTCAAGGTAAAGGTTCGAACGTCCAAAATCGCTTTAAAATATTTCCTTCCTTCTCCAAACTCGCAGACACTTCGAAATCTTAGCCAATAAGATTGACAAATTAAACAAGGTTCGATTTTGATTGATTTTGTTAGTATGGTGTTTTTACGTTGCATGGAACCAGTGGTTATTCAGCAACGGGACCAACGGCTTTACGTGACTTCTGAACCACGTCGAGTGAACTTCTATCACCAGAAATACACATCTTTCACTCCTCAGTGGAATGGCCGAGAATCGAACCTGTGACCACCGAGGTGAGAAGCAAACACCAAACCAACCACGCCACTGAGGCGCTCGATTTTGATTGGCCGCCGAATTTATGGGGTTTACTGACCATATACTGAATATCCCACTAACGCCTGGGATTAATAGTTGGCGCCGTAGATAGAGATGCCATGATTTGCTTGCATTTTTGCAGGAATTAATATCTGTTTTTTGCTACCCATTTCCTCTGCTTTTTTTTTCTTCAATGCTGTTCAACTTCTTTAACTTAGCCTTATTCAGTTTTAAACTCTCCTAACAGCAGTCTTCCTGCCCAGCTTATTAATCTAGAAATGTCTTTGGGGTCTAATGAACCCTTTTAGCTTGTCGTACATGGTAAAAGAATTTCATACTCTTTTCTACTACCCATTACACTTCACAGTAAGGAATTTTTATACATCAGTATTCCTTGATACAAGAAAATCACCAATTACTGTAATATCTGGAAGGTGTTATAATAAAAAGAAGGGGAGCTGAGATATTTCTATATTGAAAACATATATACATTTTACACTTAATTAGCTACTGTGAAAATGTCAAAAAAAAAAAAATCTTGTTTATCCTAATACTTTTAATAAATAATTCTCTAAGATTAAATCAAAGGTATACAATTCCATATTCTTCAGCATATACTATCATTATACATATCATCCCTGTTCCTTATGATCTAGCTTCAGAGTGCATAGTTTCAAAATGAACTTTAAAAATTCAAGATACTACGAAGGTACAGACTATGTATTTCTGTAGAAAAAAAAAGAAAAAAAAATTTCCCAGCCATAACACAAACATAACCGATTTTCATTTTTTTTCAGTCATTTATAATTGAATGATTTGAGAGGTGTCATGATCTCATATCACTACTGTAAAATACGCATCTATCAAAGCTGCTGCGCATCAAGACAGAACCATTTCACGTTGTTTAGTTAAGTTACTCATTTGCTACATCCTGGTATATCTGGGGAGGTATCTATTTGTCTAAAATTACTCAGTCAAGGACTAGAAGACTAACATTTGGACTAATGATGCAGGTAATGCAGAGAACAAGCATAATACAAGCTTCAAATGAAGAGGAGCTGCTGCCATATGCCTGTCCATTCAATATATATTTATATTTTCAAAACAGCAGATACAACAAAGGAGAACTGTACAGTATCACAACTTGAACCCTGTAGTAAAGATGTATGTATATAGTAAATGTAACAAGCTTTCCATGACTTGAATTCTCTAGACTAAATGGCGAAAGGCGTGCGACAGACAGACGTACAAAAAGATTGATACTCTTAGTCGTATCAACTGATGACAGACGGAAAGAAAGAATAGAATCACAGAAGCAGATGGGGATAGAACAACAGTTCAATAGATATGTAAAAGCAGCATGCTAGTTATGAGATCATGTTCTCTTCTTGTTTGAGGCATCAATACTTCTTGATTTATATTACGAAATAGTTTAAAAATATGTATTAAATAAATAAAAGGCAGCCAAAGGTTTTTTGGTGTACATTTTTCTTAAAGGCAATATGATTTGAAATGAATCTTACAACCAATAATTTTAATACTGAACCTTACTAATGATATACAAACTTTTACAGACATTCATGTTCTGTTAAATTGAGGTACAGGAAACAATATTCATATCAAACATAATAATCACACAGTAAGGAAGGTGCATCAGTATTTGCAGCTTACTAAAATCAAGTATACCAACCCTCCTCTCTTGTATTTTCATCCAAGGACATATTTCACACAATAAAACTTCAGACATATCAATGCAAATTGAAAGGAAAATTTGACATTACTTGGCATTGTCCTTAATGTGAAATAATTTTGATAGCCTAATTTCCCAGTAGGGTTTCAAAGTTAGCAACGTGTACCAAGAACACTATACAAAATCATCAATAGTTCAAATCCTTGATCCTTTCAGAACTGTTCTAGTCATTCGCTTGAGCAAACATCTACGCTTTCATGGCAACAAATTCACCAACTACACTTAATTAATATAAAGTAAGAATGCATCCATCTACCTAAAACTGTTTATAGACATGGCTAAAAGGGATTAACTATTTTTAACACTTGTAGAAGTCAGAAGCTCAATGTCAAACTGTTATGAATATGACAAACCACACATTTGAAGAAAACAATTTCATATACAAGCCTTTGCATCTTACTGTAAAGTATTTTGTAATTAAGTGGCTAATTCATTATTATAATTCTGTAGAATGGATTAACACCAGTTTTGGTGCAATTGTTATTACATTTCTGACATATATTTAAGAGTTTAGTACTTTTTCTTTATAAAACTTGTCTTTGTAAATTTACGTAAACTACAGATTCTTCTGTCCCAAAATTCAAGAGAAAATATCCTCTTTTCCTGGGATCTGTGATTTTCTATATTGGGACTAATAGAGTTTAGATCTTTCAAAATAACAGTCCTGAGAGGAACCTTTGAGATTTGAGGTAAAATAAGTAGGATTATATAATACTAAATGATAACAGATCCTGGTTGGTACACACAAGTCTAGTATCCAAACAAAATGAGCAATTACAGCTTTTCCCATCATACTGAATACTTTACTGTGCTGACAACTTAACCCTCTTCACAACCACAAATTTTAACCATGTGGAATTCAAACCACATCTAAACTAAGAATAAGATTAAAATTAAATTAACTTGTACCTCAATATACCAGAAACCCTCTTCATATATAAAACCAGACTCATTAAGATACATGAGGTCTCAATCATTCACTCCACAGTTTGTTTTTGAGTTACTCTTTTTAAAGAAAAAAAAAATACAGAAGTTAGGGAACATTTTACCTAATGGAGTTACCTTATTGATTTTAGAAAGGAGTGTTCCAAAACCCCTCAATAATCGAGCAAAACACAAATCATAGGCAAACATGTCTTCATGTTATCTACATGCATCTTTGCACTAAATCATAACTTTCAACACCTCACAATCACTGTAATTCCTTAGTTAAAATATTTTCCTAATCTTGTAATTATTACAATTTCTTCAATCTTTGAGTATGCGTCAATGCAAAATAATAATGTAAAATAAAACAACCACCATTTAATATAAATAGAAGATTCATTGGATATATAACACAGCAATCTATAGAATATGCGATTTCCTGTACACTTAACCCCATAGTCTTGAGGAATCTTGTACGTGGAAGACATATGAGAGAGAAATGTGATGTCAAATTTGTTCTTGAAGATGAGAGTTCGACTAAAGACTTCAAAATGTAAGTCATTTACCCAATTTGTTCCGAAGCACAACGGGCACAGACATGAGATCACAGGCAAAACAAAATATCTGGGAAATCCTCATAATGCCTTACGAGTTATTTCAACCGAATTTTAGTGAGCGTCTTTGACGTGACTATACAAAATAAGGCAAGTTTCTAAATAAATTTTCCATTCAGATGAAAATACAAAAGTACAGAAAATACTCTGCAAATGTCTTAACCTCACTTACACTACTGCAAGCAACAGCAGTACTATTTTACTGCCATGACTGATATGACCAGGATTACAACTGGACAGAATTAGCTGCTTCAAAAGAACTTGGTCCAATATTTACGGATTCCAGATATATAAATATATACATATATATATACATAAATATATATATGTTTATGTATATACAGGCATACATAGTTAAATTATAAACCAATATAACAATGTATATCTACAGAGATTAAACAAAAATTATGAAAGATTATTACTCTTTAAAATTAGAAAAATTATATATGAAAATGCTTCCATACTTAAACCATATAATGGGCCTTTAAGATGAGGATACGTCCTACACCTAGATAATAATACGTAATAATAATAATAATAATGAGAGAGAGAGAGAGAGAGGAGAGAATATGAGAATGAGAGAGAGAGGATAGAATGATAGAGAGAGAGAGAGAGAGAGAGAGAGAGAGAGAGAGAGAATCTGTTGTGATTAAATAATGACAGGTGAGAGAAGCAATCAATGAGCTCACTACCTTACATCCTCTGAAAACTTCTTAACCAGACTAACGCACTCTTCAGACTAATTAACTCAACAGGATAAGGTTTTTTTTTTATTTTTTTATTATCTTTCCATCAGCCATTCTAAGAGGATCCCATGCTCTGCAGGTAAATACAATGAGAATTAACATATTTTGTGAATATAGAAAATTACTTCAAATACTGTATATATCTGTACATAAAAATCTTGGTACCATATAATAACATCTTTTGACTGTTCAAATGTCAAGGTTCAGAAGTATATTTTAAGTACAACGTTTTCAGCAAGGTTGGTTTTACGACTTGACTATTGTTCCATGATATGAAAAACTAACTCTAAAATTATAGGTTCATCCGTTACATTTGCCGCAGCACGATGAATGACAGGGATGAGTTCAGTATCGAGGTCATTCATGCAAGGAGCTGGTAAGCGGCTACCGCTGCTGCCTGCTTCGTAACCAACCTGCAGAAGAAGATGTGCAGATATAGATTATTAACACCATAACATTCAAACATTTTAAACACAGTTTCATCAATGCTTTGATTACAATCCATACAATCAATTATGAATCTTGCTCCAATTCCTCTCTATTATTCATGAACAAATACTTGAGGCCAGCTCTGCCAAGAAGTCTCCATGTGCAACTCATTGGTTTGGTTATACTACTTTATAGGGCATACCCAATAAAAATTACAAACATGTCAAGGGGAACCAGATCTCCACTATTGGCTATTCAGCAATTATGACAGTGAAATGAGGGAGCTGGAAAGGTTGGACAGCAAGATAAAGAGATCCAGAACATTAATGAAAATGGTAGAAGGATCTAAGAACATAAGAGGTACTGGGCAGTAAAAGGTTAAGTGTGGATGCAACCATGGGCTGTAGGGATATTGCAAAAAAACCTAAATAAAGCTTATAGACAGAAATATAAAACTTTAGCCAAAGGCCAAGTACTGGGACCTGTGAGGTCAGAGCACTGAAAATAATGTTGAAACAATTGTTAAGAGTGGGTAATTTGGGGGTTAATTTTGGTGCAACCAGCAAAGACTGAAAATGGTTTTAAAAGGAAGTAGGGCCATTTGGACATCTTCCTCCAACAGTGCCAGACAGAGCATGAATTAAACACTGGTGGGTATTTATCAGGCATATGAATATGCAGAAGTAAAAAAATCAACGCAGAATACAATTCCTTACACTATCCTGATGAATTGTTGAACGCAAACCAAGTCTTGTGTGGCCATTAGCATACATCTCCGCTAAGTGAGGGGTCAGAGCAACACAGAAGGCACGGGCCAGGATCTCCGAGAGTCGGCTCAAGTTGATATCATTACTGTTGTTTGTTTCTCCCTTAAAAAAAATATAAGTTCAATTAAAAGAATGATTCAAATTCATCAAACTAACACAGAAAAATATAACCCTTTAAATTAAAAGTGGAAACCAATTCTTCTAAAATGAGTATTATTTAACTTCAATTTGTTGCATCACAAATTATAAATTTCTCTTACACTTGAAATATTAAAATTAACACATTCTCTTGCCTATGGGCTAAATTCAATTTTTACTATGTAAAAAAAATTTTATCGCCTACAATTAACACAAATAATACTGAAAAATGTCTACCCATCTTAATCACAAGGGACTAAATTACGTATCATCGAATTATAAAACTATTTATCATCAAATTATAAAGACTAACCTCAAGCTCGTTAGTTAACTTTCAATATCTTTTCTGGGCTACTTTACATCACACATATATCCATTACCTGCAGAATGAAGACTTCTGTCCACCTTATCAAGTGAGCATTGCTGACATAGTCCGTTCCCGAGTGTATTTTTACCGATGGTATGCCATCCATCTGTTTTTCATCTACAGCACTTTTGATACTAGAAAAATAAAACCACCACCATATCAATACAAAATATTGGAAAATATTACACACACATTTAGTGCGTGCGTAATACACACGATACACATTTACTAAAACATAACTAGTAAACACTACTTTGTGTATCTCAGTCTCCAATAGTTGGCCTAAAAGGATCAACTCTGCAGTGGGTTATTTCCTTTATGAAACTTTTTTTTTTTAAGCAACTGAACTGTTAACAAATTTTCTATGGAGAATTATTATTTATAAAGCACAAAATTTGAGGATTATAGCTTTCTATCCCTTTAAATAATTACGATTAATATATAGTAAACTAACATGATAATATAGGCTACAATGATGAATCAAGAAACCACCTATCTAAGAGAATCATTCATTTTATTCAGAGCACTCACCCTACGTTGAAATTCTTATCATCGCTAGTCCATCTGATGACAACTACTTCATCAGGTTGCTCTGCTGTTACAGGTCCACATGGGATATCAAACTCTTTCATATTTCGCAGTGCGTCACGCAGTTTGGTCATCATATCTGCAGGTATCTGTCAGAAACAAACATGTACCCTATAATACAAAATTTACTCACTCTCAATTAAGATCTTTTACAACTTTAAGAAAAGTTTTAGATTCCAGTAACATAGCCAAGTAATTTGAACACAACCAAGTAATTTGATTTCAGAACATAAAAATATTAATGGAAAAGTGGAAATAAGATTCCTGAACATTATCTTTATATAACTTAACAGAATAATAACAATTAATATTTACAAAGTCTTCTAAATTATTCAAGAGAAAAATCTAACAAGTCACAATAAATGGAACTGTTATTTTAACCTTTAAGTTGGGACTGTAGTATGTACTGAAGAATTTTGTAAACTTGCCTTTAAATAATTACCCTATCATTATTATGACAGAATTTCTATTCATAGCAGAGATGTGAAATAAGTTCTCTACACACTTTTTCTAATTTATGCCCCTTCTGTCTGAATTTCAATTTGGTCTCAAGTCTTTGTCTATGCAGTTCCCTACTTTTCTCAGAGCATTTTGATTTCCTTTCTTTTGCTCATTCTATATTGACTGACGTACTTTTCAATTACTCCTCGTCCTTTCTCATCAATATTCCAGACCATATCAATCTTTGAGATATGCCTTTCTTATCCACCAGTCTAACCATCTGTCTTCATTTCATCCCTGATATTACTATTTACATACTTTAATATCCCCTTAATATCTTCTCCACAGTCCAGTGTGTCCTCAAGGTGGTAATAATGTCCTACTCCTACTAAGGCTTGTCCTTCCACCCTAAGTTATCGCTCCCCCTCCCTCACATCTCCTTTGGTCTTTCATACACAATTAGGGAACTAAAAATTCCCCTGTCAGTTTATGAAATTAAGCATCTCTTAAAATGCCATGTTACATTCACTACATAGAAATGAATTCATCCCTACAAATTCCATAACATGTAAATGACCACTTTCCTGAATTTACTCTTTATTTCTTCCCTCTTCAGTCACCAGAAGTTTTATTCTACTTACGCTAACTTCCAGTTCTTCCCTCTCTACTCCATTCTTCCATCTTTCAAATAATCAAATAACAATGTGTCATCTGCACATAACATTCCTTGAAACCTCGCCTACTCCATTATACCCCTACTACTGGATTAGTAATTCATCCTGAAACATTACATTTGGAGGCTAAAATCTGTAAGAAAACAAAGATTAAAAAAGTGGAACATGTGCACAAGCATGAGTTTATGAAAAAAATAGTACTAATGTAGATAAATATCAAATTCTTACCTGAACCATAAGGCCATCTTCGACTATAGAAGACTTGGCTGACAACCCTGAAGTAGTTTTCAGTGCACCATTAAAGACGATGAAACTTGCTCCAGTAACTGACAAGGAGAGAGCAGACATAAACAGATGTGCCATTAATAAATACTCAAGTGTTCCTTACCTAATAAGTCTTTTATGTTTCTAAATTACTTTGAATGTTTGTTTTAAGGGAGAAATACAGAACCCTCTGTTCCCAAGTGGCAATCATCCTGAGGGGAGTTTATTCTTCGTGGGACAAGGATTATTAAAATCTCTCCAGGGTTTTCCCCCAAGATTACCATGAAGATACACTTAGGACTGATGAACCCTCTCTTATGGGTTGCTCATGGGATAGCCTTGGTATGAGACTTTAACTAGCTAAAGCTAGTCAGGGAGTCAAGTTCTCAGAGTAAGGTGACATGCTATCCAACTTCACCTGCCTTCACGTCCTAAAGGTTATCCACATCACATTCAATATAACTGTGTTTGATATAAAGGGCCAATTCTGACAAAGAAAGAAGAGACGAAAAGAAGAAAAAGCCTAGCATAATTTTTAAAAATTTAAGAGTACTCTTTTGGGCTCAGTTATGATTCTGATCTGCATAGTTGCTCTTTACTGGAAATACGAAAGAGCTGGGAGTTTGGGGTGGCTGATATTTGGAAAAAACAGAGAACTGGGTTTTAGTGGTCACTTCAGTCAACAACGATCATTTGTTCCATGTGGTTGGAAAAAAAAAAAAATCTTTTGTGCTGGACATCAGCTAAATAAGTTGTTCTCTATATAGGCATTCCCTCAGTTCTGAAAAAAAGGATTCTTGATCATTATCTTTTCCAAATTCATAGCTCAACTGCAGAAGCGTTGGTCCAGCTCTAAACCTCTTCCCTTTTTTTCTACTATGACCTTTGTAGGGTGCCAGATCAGTCTGCTCTTTCCCTCTTATGAAGGCTTAGCTTAATAAGAAAATTAATTTTTTCTTGTGGACTCTTGCCCTTCAGAATGGCCCTGCCATGAAAGGAACAATTTTGCAATACTGTAATGTCATAAACAATTCACTATCAGTGTTTCAACTGAAGAAATTGGACAGGCAGATGGAAAAAGACCATAGTGAAGAAACAAAAGCTGAAGTACTGTGTTGATGGTAGGGGCTGAGGGACACAGCAAAAACCCTTCAGAAATGCCTATAGTGTGGTACATAGAGCACAGTGCAATTGCTAACCCGCTTGGGGTAGGAGAGGTGAAAACTTATGACAAAATTTGAGTATCTAAAATTACTCCTTTCTCCCCTTGGGTACAAATAGACAATACAGGTTAGTGGTATTCAAAGACGAAAGTTAATTTCAACACATAACACTTACCTTTGCGGGGTCGATTGTGGATATTGATAGCCTGAGTAGAATAATGCCCATCATCATTTTCTATAGTCACTAGATGAGAATCAGCTTGAGGACTGAAATTTGCTCCAAGGGCCAGCACATGATCATTGCTGTTGTTCAATGCTTTGGTTACCTGTAAGATAAAATTCACAAACAATTCACTATTTTGAAAAGTGAAATACAGCAAAAGAAATAAATGAAAACAACTAGCAAGAAGCAGTGTGGACAGTCATTTGTGATAATTTAGTCAAGTAAAGAGAATGAAAGATAGATCACTGATAAATTTTTAAATTAAAGACACAAAGGTAAAAGCCACAAGCCTGATATGGGAGGGATCTCCATATCCAGGAGAATGTTACTTATGGTACATTGGGGAGGGGAAAGACATAGTACTAATAACAACACATGGAGGTTTGATTGCTTACAAACTAAAGGGTTTCTGTTATTAGGAAAGGAGATTTAAGTCAGAATGGTACCAGATATGGAAGAAACAGGAGGCAGACCAGGGGGAAGGTCCTAAAACTCAAGAAAAAAGGCATAGATAGAGATTTGCACTGAACAAAAATTTGAGTAAAAAATGGAGAAAAACTACAATTTATTAATGATAATACTGATAAATTTATGCAATTAAAACTGATGATGTTAAAAATGTTTAACAGGTAAGGCAAAAGTAAATTTAAAGGGTAGGAAGTAATTCATACCACCTTCTACAGAACATCGATTTGATCACTTAACAGAGAGGAAAAAACTGACTGTATTACACAGTCTACTATTAGATAAATTCATGTTTTTAAATAAACTAAAAGCCTGATATAGCTGGTTATTTGGAAACACATAATAAATGTAAACATGCAATTTATTTACTTATAGGTAAAATAATAAAAAAATGGCCATATGAATATCAAACCTTTACATACATGAAAAGTCACATTATCATCATTAAGTAATGAGGTATACAATGCCAATTACCTGCTCATATCTGTTCTTAGGGAACAACAGGCTTGTCTTTTTATCTTCCATATGTATAACAAAACCTTCAATAGTGGGGACGGTGTAGGCATAATTACGAAAATCCTGAAACAGACAAAAGGTACAGATACAGCTTGTTGAAAAGTTTTTTAAGAAACTTGGGAATTCTGCTTTTATATCAGATTCCTATACTGTTACACAAATGGTAAACTAAAGTATATCAAGAAAGTATAATCAACATTCTAGAAAACTAAAATGAAGGATAATGTATTGGCACTTATCGAAATGTGAAGAAATACTGCACTACCATTGTCCACATACTCACCACTAGAAGGTTCATGATTGTATGACCTATTTCACAGAACACTGGCTTTCTATTTCTCGTTGAAACTAGAGGGCATGGGTAATACCTGAACTCCGCTCCCATGCGTAACATTAAACGAAGTGGGAATACCTGGAAAATTACTTACAACATAAGTTTATTTCCAAGCTATCTACTATCAATTTACGAAACAAACTCACAGATATCACATCTACTAACAACTAACTATCACCATAATACCAAAATTTACCAAAAGGATTAGCTATTAAGACAATATTATAGCAAAGAAAAGTTACAGAAGGCAGAGTCAACAGAGAAGTAACAAAATAGGAATGTAGAAGAGGTACTGTAAACTCCTCAACATATTTCTGGTTTAATGTGAACTTTGAAAATCCAATTAAAAGGAATACAGTTAAATTTTGGACACTATATCAGCAGTAACAGGTCCTAGTGGAGTGAGAATTTCTTACAGTGCAGATATTAGGCAGCAAATATTCTAAAGTACATCAGGTTACTGCAAAACTTCTAGCTGATCCTTGCTCACATGAAGCAAACTCACTCTAAGCAAATAAAGCCTACAAAATCCATGTCAGCCTCAAATGAATGATAGGACATCTAGTCTCTACTTCTGGCAAGTTTTTACTGATTTTCCTGTTTTTTTATTTATTTTTCTTTAAAGTTACTTTTCATGACTTATGCAATTTTTCATTTACATGATCGAATCTTTTTCTTCTGTTTTTCTGATAATCTTCAATTTTATATCATATTAAACTTTTTACAATTCTCATTCATTAGGATATTTTTCTCTTGTATAAACGATGTTTTAAAATTTTAGTTTGTGTAGGGGCAGTTATACTTAGTGGCCAACCCAGCTCCCCTTTCTCTCTCTCAACAAAGCTGGCAACTAGTAAAATCACAATTTTTGGAAGTAAATTGTATTTTTCCTAACTATACAAACCTGAGGTCCTTTACATAAGGGAATTACTTTTGTTATGTAAAGGACCTCCGGTTTGTATATATTGTGTAGGAACAAATCAAATGTGGTAAATGGTGTAGTGTGGATACTGAATACATTATCAAGGGATTATCATCATCATTACTATAAGGACACAAAGGTGACAAGCAGATATCACTAAATTGAATACCTTAGCCCAGGGAGTCTCCCATTTTTGTATAAGGACGGCAAATATGTACGGAGATGGAGGTAAAACTAAGTTGCGCAGGCACTGGAAGGTAGGTCGGATATACAAAAAGCCTCCATGTTCACGGGAACCAAGGAACCCTTCTGGTTCGGTAAATATTGTATGTCCCATCTCTGTTACCAAATTGCCTGTAAAAGATTATGTACAGTATCAATTTTCATGTCCACAGTGAAGATTTATAACATATCTCTTCCTCAACTGATTGAAACAGTGATTTAACATGTAATTTGTGTAATTTTATTGCATGACAACACACAGTAAATAGTAAATAGTACCATACATATATGAATAGTAGCCTATTACCCCTTTATGCAAACATGAAATTGCATATTTTCAATTTCAATATAAAAGATATCATAACTTTCAACTAAAAAGATTGACAATGCATTAATGGTATGGTAGCGAACAACATACCCTTCACCAGATTTGAAGCAATCTTCAACTACTGAAGAACACCCCCATAACAACCTATAACCTCTACTAACCTTGGTTTGCCTGTTTATACACAGTCTGGAAGAAACCAAAGACATCTCTTGGTGGATGACTCTCGCCTGGTGCCACTTCTAGCAATATCACCATTTCTTCCTGACCCACTGTGCACAAACCTCTGGTGGCAATGTTCCAGACCTCAACACCCACACAACACTCGACTGAAAGGTTATTAGCTTCTTATCAATTTCAGTCAGGATTTATCAAGGAAAGGTATAAGTGGATGAAAAAACCATATTTTATACTGGAAATGAAATCATTAACATGTATATTAAAATAAAATGGCATCAAGGACTATGACTGGTGTGAAACCAGACAGCCTTTACATAATAAAAAGTTAAAAACAAGTAAATAAGCCAACATATCACTGCACAATTTAAGTTTAAGTCCATAGTACTTTAAATATATGAAGTAAAGTCTACCTTGCAATAAAACCTAGAAACCTTTTGATGTGTCCAAAAAAAGTCATTAAATAGAATAGGAAACCTTTCATTTTTACTTAAAAGGACTGCAAGTTTTCCAAGGGCAGCCTAGTATAACTAGAAAAGTACAAGTAAACACTAGATGCAAAAAACTGAGATATTACCTAGCTATAAAGCTCCAATTCTATCATAAACAATTATGGACTTTTTTGTGATTTGTAACCCAACCTTGATATCAAGAAATACATACTAACAATCACTGCAAATAAAGAGGATTAGTGGCCTAGTTTTCTGACGTATATGCAATTCATCACAAAGAACTTGGCAAAGTTGAATTACTGTAAGAGTACTATTAATCTAAGAAACGATGCTTAAAAGAGAATAACCAACAGGAATTTCCTTGTTCGTCTTAGTAAATGGTTCCTGTGTTTTATCAAAGTTTTCAAATATAATTATACTCCACAAATATAAGAGTTGAAAAAACCTGTAATCAACAAATATATGAACTTCATTTTCATTTGGTTATAAAGGCAAGTGCAACAAGATTTAATACACTAAGAAAACCTTGGGGCAACATCATAAATGTCCATTATGACAGTTGTCTACTTGCCTTTCTTCTAAAGTGTGACTACAGTACTCTTTAAAAAATTAATAACAACAGCTGTAATTGAAATAACGCACTAAAGGTACAAATGGCCACAAAAAACTGGAAAACTTACGTTTTACTACTTTGACTAGGACTGTTAGGTTCTTACGCACTGCAAAGACAACAGGAGGACCATCCCCTCTCAACTGCTCCTCCAGTTTCCTACTGTCTGGATTGTCTTCGAAAACATATTCTGAAATGAAAATAAAACACCATCACCAAATGTCCATTTCAAATAGGATAGGCTAAATTAATAATAACTCACAATGCTATGAAAAATTTTGACTTCTTCCAAAACTCATGAAAGGAAATAAGAGGAAGAAGACTGAGAATGTCCACTGGGTAACATGGACCAATGCCATGTAATGTGAAAGAGAGAGAGCGAGAGAGAGAGAGAGAATTCTTATGTCAAATTAAAAAGTACTCTGATGACAGAATTTCAAGTCATCCACAGAATGAGTTCTGCCAATGTAAATACTGTATAGGCATTTCCTAGTACATATTTTCACAGAGCAAACATGATGCAAATAATATTCCAAACCAATAAACGCAACATCAGTAATGAGAAAAGTATTGCTATTGCCAGCAACACTGATTGGAGTAACTGTAAGCAAATTTTAGCTTAACTGAGCCAGAGAGCAATGAAAAAAGTACTAAATATTGCTGCAGTTCAAGCATAAGCAATATGATATTGTTATGATACAATAAAGTTTGTTCATACTTACCTGGCAGATATATATATAGCTGTATTTTCTGAAGTCCGACAGAAATTCAAAAACTTCCGGCACACACAGTGGTCGGCCAGGTGGTTAGTACCCATTCCCGCCGCTGGGAGGCGGGTATCAGAACCAGTCCCATTTTCTATTCATAATTTTTATTTCCACTGTCCCCTGAGGGGAGGTGGGTGGGTACTTAATTAATATATAATCTGACCAGGTAAGTATGAACAAACTTTATTGTATCATAACAATATCATTTTGTTCATGAAACTTACCTGTCAGATATATATATAGCTGAATCCCACCGTTGGAGGTGGGAAGGGACAGAATAGAAGGATTTTGGGAAACAAATGCATGCAGATGATTTACATCTTGGTTCCACCTGTTAGCATTGCTGGCTTCGTGGTTATTGCCACGTAAGTCTGCTTGTGCTACTAGAGTTGCCAGCGAGGTAGAGACCTATATAGCTGGTGCATCCAGATGATCTGTCAACAGGGGCGAGACCACGACGTGACTAGACCATATTGACCATACCATGAGGGCTAAGAAGTAAAATAAAATATATATATAAAAAATATATATCACCACCTGACCAACCTAGCCAAAGTTAAGGTGTGTTAACTAAGGCTTAAGAGTTAAGAAGTCACCGTTGTCGGCGACTCAACTACTAAATTAAGAGCTCTTCCTAACCATTTTCTACAGGATAGGATGAGTGGTACTACTTGCCCCCAAGATTGTGTCTGCCAGACACCGTATGGCCCTAGCGAGCAGCAGATCTCATATGCCATCTTCACATCTCGCAGGGAGTGTGAATTGAACACAGAGTTGCTTCGCTAAAACATGGTACTCAGGATGTTGCTGAGTGCCATGCTCTGTTGAAATGCTTCCGAGGCCGCGCCCTCACCTCGTGAGCATTCAAATCAAAAGATTTCAAATCTTTGTGCCAACACAATGAAGGAGCTTTTTTGAAAGAACTCCTTAACAGTAAAGCCAGGGTGTTCTTCGATATGGGCAAGCCTGGTCTTTTCGGAACACTGCAGATTGTCCGTACGACTTCGACTTTCTTGAGTTTTATGTAGATAAAACTTGAGAGACCTGACAGGGCACAGGACTCTCTGGCTCCTGCTCAATAACTTGTGCCATCCTTGATTCCAAGCTCCTGGCCCAAGAACAAGACGGGTTTCCATTCTTAGGCCACAACGGAAGGCTTAGAGAACGCACCGCCTTGTGTTCTCTAATGCCAAAACTTCTGACGATGGCTGAAAACCTCACAACCCTCTTTGTTGTATCTAGGGTGGTTAGAAAAGGGCCTTCCTGATCACGTGCAAGAAGTTAACAGGTAGGAGATGTTCGAATGCTTTGACATCAAGAACTTCAGATATGTCTAAGTTCCATATTGAAAGCTTCGATCTGGACATGCACAGTCAGTCAGTCTGTACTAAAGTCAGGTGACCGACCAGTTGACCAGTCAGACGCATCAAGGACAGCAAGGCTGTACCCTGAAGACCATAAGGCACTATTCTTCGCTGAAGGATGATGTCTGGACTGCCTGGGCGATTCAAGCTAAGCAAACCTTGGGGTATGAACGCAACCCAACGTCGTTAGCGAATCAACTCCTGAGCCACTCCTGACTCGAGCTTCTGGTGCCAGGAGAAAGGAGCGAGGAGCAAAAAAAGGTGATTCAGTCCCGAAGGACGAATGCCTGACAGTCCAACCTGGTCTCATGTTAAACGATCATCGGGGGTGTGTAACGCAACCGACTTCGTCAACAAGAAACTCAGGGCTACTATGTGTTCTCCTGATCTCGCACGAGTGTCTGACTCCGAGAAAACAGGTGAGACAAAAAGTAGATGGTGAGCGAGTTTCGAGATTCCACAGAACTCAAAGATCGTGAAGGGCTTTGTTGTTTGACAGAAGCAAATCTCTGAGCCCAAAGGCCGTCAACAACATATTTGCGTATTCTTTAATAGTTGTGACTGCCAGCTTATCCCATTCTTCAAACGGAAAGGGAAGACGGCAATCTTATGCTGTCAACATCTCGATAGTCTGAACGTAGTCAGACTCAGAGCGGAGAGGTTATAGGTACCTTTCGTGTTAAAGTAGACCGACTCTCTCGGAAAGGTCCTTGGGAAGGACGTGACCTCTGTGAATCTAGGATCTTGAAGGCCAACATGGGGGCGATTAGCGTCATTGTCCCGCTCCCTGTGATGGTATAAATCATCTTATTACATTTCCTAAGCGTTTGAAAAAGGGGACAAAAGAGGGACTAAACATCCATCCCTGTTCAATATCATAGCGAAGAGATGTATGAAAGAACGTCCCTAAAGTCTCCATGACTCTCAACATACTTCTAAAGAAAGATTCCACTCGGGAAAGATTCCAGTAGTTGCTGCCGTTCGATCGAGACGATTCGTACGGACTTTTGCAATCCTGTAACGAACCTCTAGAGGATCGTTACATTCTACGTCTGTTGTTATAATAGGCTCTTTCTCGTAAACCCGAACAGGGACCGAGAGAAGATACCTCCTAAGATATAGAGAGCTGTGGAAGATCAGAGTTGATATGGACCACTGGTTCCAAAAACTCGTTTCCAGGACTGAGGGACGACAGAATTGCTTCCACTTCTTTCAGATTATGATCCAGGACATCTGAAACCCTCTCCAGATGTCCCGGCACCTTCCTTTCTATCACCTTCAAGTGATACTTAACGCACCGAGAGATGTTCAGAATCATTCCTAGATCTTTAATAAAATTTCAGTTTCCCGGTAGGAAAAACTGTAGAGGTCTGAATTGCAGTCTATTCAGGGAAACAAACTTCTTTAGGAAGGAATGGTCCCCAGCAAGCTCATCCATTCCCTCACACAGTAATGTTTACTTCCCTAAAAAGGCTGCGCTTTGCCTAAGCAGGAGAGCATATAATAGTGAAAATGTTGCGGTAGAACGCGTAGTCTATTACCGTGCGGTAACGAGCACCGAAAGGAGTAAGAGATATCTCTGAGAACATAGTAAGGCAAAACGAATGCAATGTTTATTCATTCATGTAAGAAATCCCCTCAATCTTAGGCTAAAGTCCGTGATTGTAGGGCAGCAGATACAGTTAGTCAGTCAATCCCGCAGGAGAGAGAGAGAGTAACTGCCAGCACAGAGATACGGTTAGTCAGTCAATCCCACAGGAGAGAGAGACGTAACCTACAGCGCATGACAGCGAACGAGCTGGTACTGCCTCGTTTGGACTGGACTGGCGGAGAGGACAGTGACAGCAGCAGCTTACGATCGTCGTCTCTTAACTTTATGCCTGGGTTGCCAGCTACCCTATTCTACGAAGAAATAGGTCCGTAATTTTTAGCATAAAGAGACTCTCAAGCTGGTATATTTAAGCCAAAACAGAAAACGCTAAATATATAGATGCGTTTGTGTCGACATAACACTACCATACAACGGTAAAAGATAAATCGGAAACTCCTGGAAGGCTGCAGGGAGTAACGATTAAATGTCCTTAAATTAATAGACAATAGACCTCTAGGTTGCCATCCGAAGAGGTAACTACAGCAAGCGTATATGACTTGAACCAACCAGTAGTAAAATAACGCAAGGCAAAATATGATATTATATTGCAATAAAGTTTTTTCATACTTACCTGGCAGACATATATACTATAGCTGAATTCGGAAATACAGCTACATACATATCTGACAGGCAAGTTTCATAAACAAAACTCAAGAGAATTGAAGCGGACAGCTCAAGCTTCTTATGTTATTGGACATAAGCGTTCATTGACGTAGTCTACAAGTCTATTTCTTGTACGAGTCTGCGAATGATGAATGAGAGCTCTTCCGAATCTTGTCAATAAGAGCTTATCCGCTTACGCAATATAAAGTTAATGAGAAGTTTGTCAATGAGAACTAACCCATTTACGGGACAAAGAGATAATTTGTCAATGAGGGATACCCACTTACTTGACAAAACGATAGTATATTGTCAATGGGGAAATTCACTGAATTGACAAAACGCAATCCAGGAAGTCGAGCATGTTTTATTTTCGATTCCCGTCTCAAACGAGGAAGGGGCAAGAATCCTGTTAAGAGACGGCTTACGACAGGTAGAACGACGATGTTCAATTCGGCAGCGTAGTCCCGACTAGGAACTAACAAAATCTATCATCTGAAAAGCCCTTTCAGATGGGCTAAAAAGCTTGCAAAATTATCCTGGGAAGAGGAAGAAACTCTCCAACCAGCTTCCTCTCCCGTATCAAAATTTATTGGCAGTATGGCAAAGGAAGTCCTGTCTTGCGCTTTCCTCCTTTTGATGAGTGCCTTTGCAAGAATCCTACTGAACGTTGCCGAGAGTCCTGACGTGCAGGACGTCGAGCTTTTACATAACCCATAGCTGCCTTACCGCAAAGTCTTGACTGCGGTAGAGCAAAAGAGATCTTTCCTTGAGCTTTCCATAACTCCATCCAATCCTGGACTTTACGAAAAGCAATATTACTGACAAAGACCTCTATAATTCACGAAACCCGTGGTTATCTTGCTGGGTTTCGAAAAAGAAGTTGCCTTTTCACTTTAAGCTTCCTCCGAAGCACTGCTTACTTCACATTCTTCGCAGGCGATGTAGAAGGGATCACCGAAGTTAGGTAAAAAATCTTTAGGCCCAAATCAGCTTGAAGACTTCAACAGAAACGTTCAGCCAGGCGACACACCTGGCGTGCGCGCTCGGCGTCCACTGACTAGCAGCGAGCACGCTCGGCGTCCACTGGCGAGCAGCGAGCACTCTCGGCGCGCCCGCTCGGCGTCCACTGGCGAGCAGCGAGCACTCTCAGCGCGCCGCTCGCGCTCGTATCCACTGGCGTGCGCTCGGTGGCCTCGGCGTCTACTGGTGCGCGCTTGGCGTGCACCCGCCGCGCGCGCCTGGCGTCCATCCGAACGTCCCGTCCAAGCCGAGCGTCAAAAAAAAAGCGTGCAGAAAAGCGTCACGCTCCTGACAGGCGTCAATGCAAGCGAAACTGCCTTCAGGGAAGAGCATTAGACATCTCAGAGAGAAAACCGACTGCACGAAGCAGTCTCAGGTGAAGGGTTGACGTGTGAGAATACGCGGGGCGAGGGCAACGCCTTCTTATCTCACAGCAACAAAAGCTAGGACGTCCGCGCTCAAAAAGCGTCCTGCTAATATGACTTGCTTTCCCTTTTCTCGGTGGAAAGACGTACACGAGTTCAGGCGACGTTCGCCTTCTTACTTCTCACTGCAACGCATGACGAGAGAGAGAGAGAGAGAGGACGTGAAACGTCCTCTTCTATAAAGCTTCTATTTAGAGGGCGCGAGTCCTTCCGAAAGCTCCAAACCCTGCGCAGGGAGGACGCTTCGGAGGACGAGAAGCAATCCTTCAGGATTCGTGCACGCACTTTGGCAGCCTGGGAGTAACTTCAGGTCTGCCGAAGGTACATCAGATCGGTGGGAGTTCCTCGTAACCCTCCTTCGGCTTTCGACATGCTCTCTCCCTGTTCCTGGGAGTCAAGCAGAGGTCCCGGCCTAGAGGCGAAATAAGGCCGATCTGACGCACCCTCCACTACATAAGGGGCACTGTCACTGCACTTAGCCACTTCACTTTTGCTCTCCAAAGCCAGCACTTTCGATTCTAAGTTACGAATCGATAGAGTATCAGAGAAAGGTCAATACCCTCTACAGAAACTGTTTAGGGCCCGAAGGCAACATTACAGGGTTAGGAGTAACAACTACAGAAGTAGCACTTTTCACCACAATGATAGGAGAGCGAGCACCTTAGATTCCAAGATACAGATGGAATCTATAACGTAAAGGGCATTACCTCACGAGACATATTTATAGCCCGTAGGCCATACTACAGGGTTAGGCAAAATAGTCTACACTAGGTTAGCCTACCCTGACTTTGTTTACTGATTAATTGCGTACATATGAATCATACTTCTTCCTTACGGAATTAGACAAAGTCTCACACTCCTTACATGACAAATCTCAACAAAGAAGCAAGACACATAGCCCTCGTGCATATCGAGTGCGGAACTACCGAAGCTTTCGGTAGCCACACCCTATCTTAGCAGACAACACCCTCTGAAACTAGCCTAACTAGATTCAGATATACAAAAATGAATCATATTCAAAACAATTTAAGATAGCGTATGCCTAGCCACAAATCCAAGTCAATAAATCAAAAGACAATTAGGATATTTAGCGGCCATGAAGTTTCCAAAATCCTAAGACGGAGGTACTGAAAACAGGTGTTTCCAGCACCGGCGACAGAAAAATTATGAATAGAAAATGGGACTGGTTCCTGATACCCGCCTCCCAGCGGCGGGAATGGGTACTAACCACCTGGCCGACCACTGTGTGTGCCGGAAGTTTTTGAATTTCTGTCGGACTTCAGAAAATACAGCTATATATATATCTGACAGGTAAGTTTCATGAACAAAATATAAATGTAAAGCAGAAGTTGTGGAGAAGGAATACTGAAATTACCCATTTCTACAAAACAAAACACAATAATGATGTCAAAAACTACTTGAATAATGGGACAAAAGACATGATATTAATTATACCATACCACCACTTAATGTAAGAAAGGACTATTATGTAAACCAAACAGTGGTAACATATATTAAGAGAAAGAATCTCTATGATATCAATTGTACGGTAACAAAAAATAATATACAGCCTGAAATAACATACATACAATTTTAAAAGACAATATGATGTGTTTCCATTATACAGGAGAAACCCTGAAAAAACAATGAATAAATTTATATTCTGAAAAGATCAACTCAAGTGCTGTGAATTACTCCTAACAGATTTCCTAACATGCAAATCTAGTAAAGCTGACAATATTTACTTCCAATTACTCTGTATTTTCACTAAAGCCTACATTCACTTTCAACTAAATTTTCTTTCCTTTGTGAATGCTAATTGCCCAGCCAATGCACAAGTGTATGCTAAAACAAATCACATCATTCACAGGCATTGTCCATGCAATCTTAATATCAAGATGGAAAAACTAAAACCATTCTGTTTTATATACCATCCTTTTTTCTTCAGGTTAAATAAATAAAAAGTAGTAACCTAGATCTAAAGACCTTACTTGATGAATAAGTTACAGACAACAAGGTGGATGTACAGTTTATGTCCAACCACCTTAAGGATTTTCACAATATAAATAATTCTGTAAGGAGAAAACGATCTTTTCAGTTCGTGTAACCTTACTACCAGTGAAAAAGGGTAGGGTAAAGTCACACCAAGGTAAAAGATGAAATTCATTTCAAATATTGGTTGTGGGGAACACAAAAGCTTTAGCTAATGCGTTCCTGTTATCAAGTCAGCAGCAACTTCACCCAATATGGGTGCTCTTTCTCAACAATCAGATGGTGAATGGATAGAGAATAAGAACTCACTTAGCTGTCAAAAATTTAACAACAACTTTTCCACTATCTTCCAGTTTCCTCTTCTACATTCTCTTTTCCTTTCTTAAAATGAAAATAATTTACTTGGATACACTTTTCCTAATACAGCGCCAAGCTAGCTTTTCCTCTTGAGGACTCCACTGTGTACATATTTCTTAATTCCTTTTCAGTTCATCCTCACTATATCAGTCGTCATTACCACCTCTACAGATGAGAGAGTGCACCTTCTTTTGCTTCTTTGTACCTTTGCCCATAACTCCACTTTGGTAAAATACAAGTGATTTTATAGTCTTGAATTGTAAATACTTTATTCAAAGAAATTATAACTCTGACAGAGAGAGAGAGAGAGAGAGAGAGAGAGAGAGAGAGAGAGAGAGAGAGAGAGAGAGAGAGAGAGAGAGAGAGAGAGAGAGAATGTAACTGGGTTATATGGTAATTCAGATTATTTTATTGAAAGTTCGATGGAATACTCCCAGATACAAATAATTATAAACTACCTTGCTTTTACAGCTGTTGCTCTGTGGTCAAGAGCCCTTTCCTTTAGATAATTTTTGAGCTTAAAATATATTTCAGAAAATCTGATGGACTTTTTAACTGTTAAATCTACCACTAAAAACCGCAGATGGAATGCTCACAATGAAAAAAAAGAAAGAGAAGAACAAGAGGGATTCAAGAATCATATAATGCATCCAATCTTAAACATTCTTCAACTTCTAAAAGTTCAAGTCCTAAGAAAAAATTTTTCATAACATTTAAGCCTGATGAAAAGGTCTAATCTTGGCTCTATTTACAAGTTTACCTTCTAAGCAAATACAAAAAATTAAAATAAAAAACTCATCTCATCATTTTGAGGACATATCATTACCTGTAAATAACAGGATATAGTCAGTTTAACTCCTGCATGGAACTGGACCAACATTTTCAATTTGAAATTTTCTATATTTCAAACATTATATTCGCATACTTCTACAACTTCACTCACAAATTAAACCTCAAGTGACTTAAAAAAGCTACTGAACATAACTACTACCCAAGGATTCAGTTTGAAAACTGGGCTCAAAAGTATAAGTTTACTTGAAATTCCACGTTAAAAAAAATCCCAATGGGTATTGCCAAATGTTATCTCGCTACAATAACACTATGGCTTCTATTAAATGACAGCACAGTTGTACCATTGCTGTTTTTGAACTTAAGAGTGCTATTGCGACCCGAGCAGCAAATGTCACAATGAGGCCGAGAAAGTAGCGTGAGTTAATGAGTAACACAAAAACAGCAACGTATCCCACCCACCTCCGGAGTTGGGGGCTTTCACAACAACAGGGGGAAGACCAGCCCCAGGAGGAATCAAGCATCGATCAGGGGGAAGGGATCGCAGTAACCCTCCTGGACCACGAGCATCCTCACCACCACTACTGCCTGCAACATGCCCACACATACTGCAAATTACCCTACAGTGATCTGAGAAGTGGTTGTTCCTCTTCTGTGGTAGTGAAGCTCAAGCAAACTTAAAGACTTAAAGCAAAAGGAAGCTCTTCAATTTTGAATACAGACTATGGAACTTGCTTACTGTGTTAAAAACTAGTATATATCTCTTCTGTTACATTATGCATATTTACATAATCAAGGAAATCATTCAAGCAATATGGCACCTACTGCAAAAGCCTCTGACATCTAATAAAATGTGAAAAGAATTTATACGATGCTTCTTACTATTATAAACAATTGAAAATATGAGTCTTGAAATATGCAGTGAAGCAAGATTAGAACTATGGATTTTTATCAGAAACACGAGTCTCCAAATCTGCTCTGATAAAACTAATAACTATATATAACATTAACTCATGTTATTTCATTATATACTTTATATGGAAAACACATTGCTGTCCTTCTCTAAATTATAGCCCAAATGATATCTTCATTTTTCTTCAGTCCTTAAAACAATTTAGTTTAAAATCTTTTCCTTTCTAAAATTTAGTTTTAACTCTGAGTAAATAACACCAGATTTGTAATCTCAATTTTTTAGGGGTTGAAAAACTTTTACAATTTAAGTTAAAAAAAATTTCTACTTCTGTGGTATCCAATTAAAATAAGGAAGAACTCTATCTGGTATTATTATAGTTATGTACTATAAAAAAATTAATCATAGAAAACTAAATGAACCTAGCTCTCTAACATACATTGTTTGGTTGAGTTAAACCAGCCTCCCTGACAAAATTATTACAAGGACTTGGCCAAATGCCCAGAATAACACTTCATACACCAGTTCAAAGTTGAAGCCATCATCATGCATGGTTCCTTAATATCTAAGACAACAGAAGATATGAAGTATAAAAGATGGGCAAGGGTTTATCACTTTAAATACCTAAACACTACCCATTGAAGGAGGAAATATGAAATTTCATAGGCAATCTATAGTTCAACAAAAACTTGACTTATTTACAATATATACAAATTCAAGAATACTCTCAGTATTCAGTATAGTAGGGTGTAAGGAAGACCCTATGAATCAAAGTACAGTATCAAATTAAGCATACCTTAGTTTAACCATACCTCTGAGCTGATTAACAGCTCTCCTAGGGTTGGCCCAAAAAAATAATATTTTTTTTATGTGGTTCAGAACCAATTGGTTACTTAGCGGAGAGATCTAAAGCTTATTGTGGGATCTGAACCACATTACATTGAGAAATGAATTCCTAATCACCAGAAATAAATTCCTCTGGTTCCACATTGGGAGCAGCGGGGAGCAAACTCAGGCTACCAGATTGACAGGAGAGTACACAACCCAAAAGAACAATATTAAAGAATATAAAGTACAGAAAGGAAAAGAAGGCTTCTGCTATTTTTATGACCAAATTATATCTCAATGAGAACACAGGGTTACATTTCTTGACTCTGACAGGTCTCTCCTATAGAATTTGTTCTTGAATAGAAATGGAAAAATAAAGTAAAGTGAATTGACCAACTAGGTGAGAATAAAGAGGCGCTGAGAAACTTAGTGATGTCTACGATGTGCCAAAGGCACATAGTAATGGTAATCTATTTCCTAAGGGGAGTAAAAAATGGAAAACAACTCTGGAGAAAGGAACATCTGTGAACTTCTCTGATAACAGTATGCCTTGTGTGCTCAATTGAATCATATTTAAGAAATCATTCAATAAGGTGATACAACTTCATTGGAGAATTTGCTACACAGGCTCTCCAGCATACAATGTACCATTATGAACATTTCTGATGGATATCACCTATAGCAACTAAGAATATGGAGGTTGCTTAAGTTGGAAGGTAAATCCCGATGTGTGTAAAAACAAACAACTGAAGGCAATTACCTACTATTCAAAGAAGATACAGAACTACCCAAAACTGACCACAAAAAGCTAGATTCCATCAAAAGACCTCATACCAATAAACTACAACATACTTTTCAAGATACCAGGCATATTTGTATTACTTGCAACCATGCAAATACTTCATTCAAGTGACTCCATGCTCAAGTTATTCATAAAATCTGTTTCTTTAGTCTTTCTGATTACATATAGGTGGCCAACTAGCAAAATGAGGTCCTTAAAACAAAACTCATAGAAATCCAAAAAAGTATTCCTTCTAATTCACCATCAGCTGAAATTTTTAGGTGGCATACACAGAAAGGACCACACAGGATTTGTTATGTAATTTTGCTGTCAATATTTCTAGATAAACATCGCAACTTCGCATCTGAGTTCCAGCCATATAACACAATATTTTAAAGTTTAGTTTGGTAGTTGTTCTATTCTTTATTTTCAAAATTATTCTGTAATAAGTCTTGTATAAGTGCTAGGATAACATGATATAAATAAATCTAGTAAAAAACCACATTTATGCACAACAATAAAAGCAAACTATCACTAAAGACAAGCATTTACACAGATTCACATTTTCAAGTCTTCAGTTTATTGGTTAAAAACTTCTTACTTCTGTTTATAGCTTACCACAAGTTGGGTACAAAAACAATGAGCTGGTATCTCACTGAAACTAGCAAGTTATAAGTCAAGCTAAGAGATATTCCACTTAAGAGATCCTATTTGACTTACAGAAAAAGCTCACTTCTTGAACAAACCATATCACTCATAGGGGTTACAGGCAGGTATGTTTAAAAAACCAAAGGGATTGCTGCTACTCAAAACAATTCATGATTATATGTATTCACATATAACTTTCCGTCACACAATCCAAGAGGTTGGATTGAAACAGGCTGAACCAAATCAACACAGCTTCAAACTAGGAATAGTGTGGTAGTTTGGGTGGCTTATCACAAATATCATAGAACTGCATTTTGTTGTAATTTGTTTGCAGTAATGATGCCAAAACACCAAATCCCACAAATACCAATGGACGTCTACTTTTACTGACATAATTGTAACTCTTTTTACCAGATGGATACATATTTGAATATTCTATATGTAGCAGTATTGCTTCACATCACTGACAAAGAGGGAAGATACCCGTTTACCATAAGGGCATCCAGACACTTAAGGGGGGAGGGGGAAATGGTCACAAGAGGGTTCTTGCAAGTGTCACTGGTCGCTAGACCCTTTATTCCTTAAGACATCAGTAATACTTAAAGCTACTGACAACAGAATATGAAAGACCAGTAATTCAGAAGCTTTCCCAAAGTATAGACCATTGACTTAAGGTCTCCAAGCATAAAGCTACTCTTATCCTAGGGTAACTGATGCTGTTCTGGAGATAGTCGTCATAATGTGGCCTGTGAAACACAGCAGACCAAAGCCTGGGATGTCTTGCTAACCCCCAACTACAACCTGCTTGTTTTAAGAGCTTTTTGGAAAATGTTTGTTTATCCGAAGCAGTTACTAATGCATTACCAAAACCAACAGTTGTAATGTTTATTGACCTGTTCAGGTTCCTTTTCCCTCCTTTAACCTTCTCATGCTTTTTCCCAATACCTAACTCTAGTTCTACCTTTTCAAGATAAGAAAATTGGCATACCCTCCATACAAGAAAGGTATTTCTAAAAAAGGGAGAAATTTGGTATTTCCTCCAAGCAGTTTTATATAATAATTCAGATGTCTATACAGGACATTCATCTTGTAAGTCTGAAGTTGTTCATACATTTACATTCCTCCACATACAAATGGCAGAAGAATAAAAAGTTCCTTGGCATCCCTGAGCTAAAAGTGAACCAATTTACAAATTTTTCAAAAGTTTTTGGGGCTAATCCATACCAAATTACCTTGCCTACAATAATGTTTGTCCAAAAAATTTTTATGGAAATTCTAGATAAATTTAAAATATGTTACTACATATAATAAACTGAGGTTCAACTACCATACAAAAATCAAATGCTCTCTACTTCAATATGTTATTCATAAAAATTCCTACTGTGCACATCTAATTCTTTTTGTAGCCAATGACAGTAAATCAGTTGAAGTGAAATACTTTTATCCACCTTAAGTTCCCAACCAAATTTATTGTAAGTTGGTTATCATAATTCCCTTTAAGCTTGCTATTTTCCTTACTAGTGTAACTAAATTGAGTTTAGTCTCGGTTTACTTTTTTGCAAAATAGGTAGACTTTACAAACCTTATCGTCCAGGTCCTTACCTGCTAACCTGTCTGAACTTACATTCCATGAGATTAAACTACACATAGTCCATGTAAGGAAGGTTAGTCAACAAAATAGACCACTACAACACAAGGCAGATGTTGGCAGATTCCAAATCCCAATATGGCACACAACTGACATAATGCGTTTCAGTTGCTTTTTGTACAATGTATAGGGGGGGGGTGTTATCACCACATTCAGCTATCACTTTTCTTACAGGCCTCATTATGACACACTGCTCTATGTATCAACCTACCATGGTACATTTCAAGTTTCAGTATACGGTATATACTTTCTCAAACCCTTCACTTGTCCAAGATCAGACCTGACAAGTACTTATAAACTTGTGGTGTACTTAAATACATCAAAACCACAAATAACGACTAACAAAATCAATCAGTTTATCATGAAAAATGAGTACAAAGCTAGTCACCTTCAGCCAACCTAATTCCAAGGTATATGACCTTTAAAATCTCACTTCCAATCGGAGGCAACATCACTAGATTTGAAGTTCAATTTAAATTTAATGGCATTATCAATCAAACTGCATTGAATACAGAAGTGTACATAAAACCTCCAACTGCCTATTTTGATTGACAGATTAAACCACATAATTTAAAGGAATATAAAAATATTGACATGGAAAATTAAGGTAAAAACATTAGAGTATAATAAATCACCAGACCACTCAATTTGCTTATTACAATATGAGACTTCTCTTACTATTTCCCCAAATGACAATATACTACAGCAATTTTGCTTCTCCATACTTTTCAGTTTGTGTAATGTTTTCCACAGTGATCTCAAATAAGGAGAATAGTAAAGAAAGGCAGTAAGAACAATTAATTTCAAAAATTAAATTCGAGAATCTATAGTATTCAGAAAGTTATAACAATGTCACCTGCAACCAATAATGATTGTGTTCACAGAATTTTGTTTTTTTATTTGCAACCTATAAAATTAGTAGAATCCAGCAAAGAAAGAGTAAAGCACTACAAAGGATAACTATTACTAGTTACCAACGAAAAATCTAATCTACTGGAAACAAAAATGCAAAGCAGACTAAGGTCAGCAAAACAACAGTCACATTCCACAAGCGCATGCCATGCAAAATGTGCTCATGATATTGATTTATAGGAGACCAGATTCCTAACCTAATGTAATGCAGTTCAGTGGGTTCCCATATTCATAAAATTAAAAGTTGCAGCACTGATGCCTCCTAACTCTTTACAGAAGAGACGATGCGAAAATGGCAAGTCAAGACCACACCCCAAGCTTGTTTCTCTATACATATAAATAATTTTCCAAGGTTGCATAGATTAGCATATGCACTAATGCTATTACTGATGTTTCAGGTGTGTAAATCAAATGCTATATACTTTAATGAGTGCATATGCAACTAACTGAAGGAGGCTCATACAACAAGGCATAATATTTACATGCATGTGAAGAGTATACTCTGCAATGCCCTACATATCTTCAGTTTAGAGATGAATAATAACATTGTGGGACATAATTATGGAAGGCTGAAGCAATGACCAAAACCTTATTATAAATATCCTGATATGAACAAGAAAGCATCATGAATTCAGCATTATTTCTGTCTTGGAATGGAAATGTTAAAAAGGTCAAACTAACCGGTGGTCGGACGATCGACCCTCCTAGCCACCCTCCCCGTTCTTCGATAAGGAGGAAGCAATTCCCCAGACCCATCAAGTTCGGTCAGATCGCCACCTGGCCGGATTCCATCACTAAAAATCACTTGTTTGCTCCCTCGATTCCTTGAACTACCGCTACAGCTGCCTGAAATAAATGAACAAGCCATGTGGAGCAGTTAATACAATACTATACAATACACTAGAAGCCACAAAAAAAGGTTTTTCAACTGCCTATAATTCAAGCAACTGGTGTCTTGTTCTTTTTCTACTAGAAGGAGAAAGAAATGAATGGCTTGTCTACTATATATACTGCTAATTACCAAGGGTGAATGCACTACACATCATTTACTGTATGTACCAAACATGGTTCTTTCTCTAAAATTTACATGTTTTAAAAAAGTGGCTTTCTCAAAAACGTGTGTGGAATTACAAAAGTTGACCTATGATCTAAATTCTGAAATTACCATACCTAGAGACATTAAGGCACTAACAAACACAATTACCCAACAAACTGTCAATGACTAACTGCTAAAATGTAAGTCTTGGGTTTCCATGTATGCAACATAAAAACGAATGGACAGACTAATGCATACTGCAAGTTTGTTGTCTTGAGAATGGGGCCGTCCTCTCAATTACCATTAAGGAGTAGTTTCAAAATTTCCTTCAAATGATAAATATTTGAAGTCATCTGTTTATGTTACTAAACAAAATATCAGCAGAATGAAGTACATATTGCTATTCTCATTATTATTATTAATAAATTTGCGCCAGATGCTCATTGTAGGTCACTTTTAGATTTTCACATAACATACCAAAAGGCTTTGCTCTTCGATGTGGTAAAAACTGAAGCAACATGGAGTTAAAAAAAAAACAAAGTTGGACTGATAAGCATGAGACTGAGAGAAATGATAAAAGTAAAAGGCATAAGTAATGCAGCAAAGACCAAAGAATATTTGGTACCACCTACAATAGATTTGCTCTTAGTGGTACTATACTTTAATTGGGTCAGACTGGATACCTTCAAATGAACATAAAATTAAAATTCTCAAACACACAATAACTTTATTCTAACAGTTTTCCACAAACACCAACACATTATCACAGAAAGCGTACTCGGGTTGTATTAAATCTAATGCTACATAAGTGATTTAAAATATCACTTCTTCATTTGAATAAAGCTTCCTGGACACTGCAACAATAAATCTTAACTGTAATTATTACCTGCCCAATATTACCTAACTAAAATACCTATGTCATTCGTCAGTCTGAACCCTCTACAACAAGGAGAAAAACAGACTAATAAAAAATAAAGGTTTACTCTACATTTCCTAATTAGAGCCTCGTGTGTATTCCATATAAGTAAAATTATCTGGATCAATGACAAAGACTTTCTTCGCAACAATCACTGATAACACTTATCAAATGCTTAGGAGGGACTCCAGGGGCATGTATTCAGTTAATGATGCTGCACCCCTAATGAACTATGGATTACCAATATGTAAAAGGTTAACCTGCTAGGAAACACATACAAACATATCTTTTGGGAGGTAGAATCTACCTTAATCTGCAATCATTGTCGGTACTTTAGCTATGGTAACATTACTGATATTCAGCATCAACACAGAAAACACTTGAAATATCAACCCAAATAACATAGCGATTCGCTGCACTTAAAAATATTTCTCTAATTACATAATGAAAAAGTGCAATAATAACTGACAGGGAAAACCTATTATGGCTCTAAAACAAAAACAAAACTGCGACCTGAGTTTACTGCAGTCTAGAATCTTTAGCAAAGATATATGGTAATCCCACGTAACTGAAAGGAAACTATGGGCTTGTCATCCAATGTCCTAAATGGTTTGCCGACAAATAATAACAAACATTCTAAATTATACTTTATACACTTGGAGTCTCTGGTAGTTCAGCTCTTCCAGAGTTTTCACCACATGCTCCCACATACTGACAGTTCAATTTCCCGATGGGTGAGGATGGATCAACACAAAACTTGTGCAACATTGCACAATGACAAAAAGCATGCACAGCCACAACAAAGTTAAAAACAGATACAAGTATTAGCATGAGAGAAATAAGATACACATTTGCAATGTTAGCGCACACATCAAACCTGAAAATATAACACTAACAAAAACAAAAAACTAATGGCTCTTATACATTATGCAGTTTGCAAAAACAATTATAGCAATAATCATAATAGAACTTGCCAGTTTTTCAAGAACACAATCTTGAACACAGAAATACAATAAATAATTCAAATTTTATATTTTATGAGGGAGACAACTTTTATGTGTATATCTGGTGTCAATATTTGTTCACAAAGACCCTCAGATAACAAATGCAAGGTGGTAATGTATTATCAAGCTGCCTTGAGGCCAATAGCAGACCAGCTGGAGGATAGCAGGCATGGATGATTAGACAATAACTGATAGTCAGTAGAATAATTATGTTCTACTAAACTTAAACATATCTCCTGAGAGACAAATGTCTTGAAGGCTTAAACAATCAGTTTTTTCAGTAAATGCAGTGTATAATAGCAACTATTGCAATTATGATACAATGTATTTTTCCTTGATTTACAGTAATGACATTTTATATGGACAGACTTTTGGCACGAGTTGGTTTCGTTGTTAAAGCCTGGTAACATGGTATTTACTTGGCAGCAAGTAGGCGAGGAAGTAGGATTACACCTATCACCTAACTGTCAAAATATTGCTTTTTCCTTCAACAAGCAGGGGCAAATACTGGATGGTTAGATGAGGGATCATGATAAAAGACTTCAGGTTTGTGTAGCTAGTTGAGTCGAGTTGATTATAAAATTTAGGCCAAAGGCCAAGCACTGGGACCTATGAGGTCATTCAGCGTTGAAATGGAAATTGACAGTAAAAGGTTTGAATCATGTAAAAGGAGGAAAACCTCACAGTTGCACTATGAATCAAGTGTTAGGAGAGGGTGGGAAGTAAGATGAAGAAAGAGTATATGAAAGGTTTGCGTAGCTAAAAATTATAACAATTTTACAAATTGTTGTATGTTCCTAGGAGAATACAATACTAGTCTTTTATGTGGAGCTTTTCTCATTATGTGGGAGGTTTGGTCTCAAGGGACTTTAGACAGGCACTGCGCTACAGGAAATAAGAACATGAGCCTCCTACACATCCCACACAGTCTGTGCCTCAAACAAGAGACTGAAGGACTGCCAGTCACCAGCCAGAAATTCCCGCTTTCTAGTCATGTGTATGGGTAGGGGAAGGCTGGCTCCTATAACTCGTTACAAAGCCTGGCACATCTGATGCGAGAGGCTACTAAGAGTCTCCTTGTTAGTTTCTTCTGCTAGTTTCATTCACCAAAATTGGACCATCCTTTCATGACTTAATGCATTTTTGGTGATAAAATACTCGGGTATAAGCATTTTTAGAGGGATAATTTGGTGTTTGAACTATTAAAATAGGCAGTTGTAAGCATTTGTAGAGGAGTGTCAACTATTTGCAGATTTGAGCTATTTGCAGAGGATTGTGGTACACAATACCCATGAATACCAGGGGTCGACTGTATTAACTGTACCAAAACTTGGAATAAAATCACCATAAAGCACCAAAGAAAAGGAGTAAGCAGACACAGACAAACATCCAAATCACTGCTTAAGGAACCAGAAGTTTACACAACCAGCTCCCGTACTGTGTACAATACTGACTAGTAGGAATGCTACACTCATAACTGCAATCAGCAACACAAAAGTTTATTATAAAGAATGACTCTATATATTTTGTACCCTCACTGAACACATAAAAGCTCTACTTGACTCAAAAAATTACATTTACAACGGCAGAGATACTGGCCAAGCCAAAGCTTCACTGAATTAATTTATGAAAGTGATTCGACTTTGCACTAATCTTACTTCCTTGCAACCAAACAAAATGCTAACTGCAGACAGCACCTAAAGATCATTGCCCTCTCTCCTTCTTCACCCCTGCACCCAAACCACCCCTACGGTGTCCTGTTTGATCATGAAGAAAAACACAACTGTATATTTTAACTTGAAATATCACATCAGTGACCAATACATACTGGTTCTGCAAGATATTATCCCATGATAAAAACACTTAACCTGACTTCTCCTTACTGGAAATAAAAGCATCACCAAGCTCATGAAGTGCTACAACCTCTCCCATCCCCACCACCAAACCAGCAAAGACCAAAGGGAACAGATGCAAGTGAAAGAAAGTAATGCAACTGGGATCCAATGGAACACTAAAAAGAATTTGTAATACTGTCCATTGTACAACAGTTCAGGAGTTTATCGTACCTGTTACGTTATAACACACACAGCACAGTTTGCTAAGTACTACCTCATTGTCTACTGTCACCAAAGGCACGACAGGGCCAAGGGTCATCAAAATCAACACCTCAACCTTGAAATTTCACAATGCACCCACAGCATTTTAACCAGTGCAGACAATGCTATCAAATGTGACCTGTTCAGTCAGCCAAGTAAAACAAGGTTATGTATTTGGGAAAAGCTGAGCTGAAGATTTTACTGATATGAAGCTGCTGCTCCATTCTAAACATACTCCATAACAATAAATAAATAAAAAAACTGCCTCAAAATTCATATGAATAAATTTTAAAAAACAAATAGATATGAAAAAATTCTGTTCTGTGAGTCATAAGAAACAATTTCTCTCATAGAAAAAAAAAAAAAAAAAAAAAAGTTTCCTTAGATTACACTGAAAACTTTATCACTACATTTTGATGAAATTTTTGTACTTTGCTTTGTGTAAATGTTAATCCTATGTCCTTTACATAGTCATGCTGATGACAAAGATTATAGCAAAACCTGTCTTGTCCATTTTGGGTGACAAAATATAAATAAAAATATAAAAATAAAAAATGGAATGTTCCCATTAGTGTGATGTCAAGTAAAAAGTGGTTCTGCTCCTATTAGTGTGGTGATATAGAAGAACTTAAAAGTGCCAAACCAAGTGGAAATCATGACTGTGACAACTCATGATACGAGCAACATCAGCCCTCACAACAAAGACAATGTAGAAAGCAACGAAATGTTATAGCTACAAAATAAAATGTGTGCAAATTCCTAAAGTAGAATAAAGATAAATTATACAATAAATGTACTGTCGGTTTGACACGAACCAAAAGAGGATTCTTAAGGTGATGTTCATCTTATATGTTACCTAACCAAATGTGAAAAAGAATTTAAGGATATCTACAAACTACAGTATGGTACTTAGCACCAATAATCACTGACCATGAAGGATTAAAAAACAAAGAGAGAGAGAGAGAGAGAGAGAGAGAGAGAGAGAGAGAGAGAGAGAGAGAGAGAGAGAGAGAGAGAGAGAGAGAGAGAGAGAGAGAATCTCCATATGGGAAAATTTTAAAATATTTAAAAACTAAGTAATATAAACCTTTCATGTTAAAATTAGGCAGAATTCAACGAATAAGAAGGCTCTCATTACCTTTTCTTATAAAATATTACGAGGTTTATGCAGCATTTAAAATATGCACAGCCTCTGCAACTTTTAATTGCCACATGGTAATGATAAAGAGTTTCGATGCCCAACAATACATCACCATTCTCTAATAAAAGTATTGCATGAACAAATGATTTAGTCTTGATGCACGACATTAATGCATCACCAATCTACCAACCATTTTGCAAAATTCTCCCAACCATCAGTCAAGAAAAGTTAGCGCACAACAGCAATTATCAGGGAAACTTACCTTAAACAATGACCCAACATCAGACGATTAGCTTGAGGTATACCTATCATCTGTGTTTAGTTCAAAACATCTTATGCAATAATGTCGTCGATTAGCTTGAGGTATACGTATACCTATCGTCTCATGAGATGCTTAATTCAAAACATCTTATGCAATAATGTCGTCGATTAGCTTGAGGTATACCTATCATCTCAAGAGATGCTTAATTCAAAGCATCTTATGCAATAATGTCGTCCAATGCACACACTTTTCGCAGTTTATGCTATCAAATAGCCAATGATGAAAATTTCCCTTTAGGCTCTATGACACAAAATATGCAAAGGTATACAGTAGACCAGAGAAAGAAAGTTAACAGAATATAGAATACTTTACCTTCTCGCTTCAGAACGCCAACAGGGACCATGACAGTGGGAGGCGGGGCTGATCCAATGGCTCCCACTTGCTGGGGTGGAGGCACTCGAGAACAATATTCCATGGGGTTGTTTGGATCTGGAGGCTTCCTCTGGTGATCAGACTGCTTTGGCTGACCACCATGACCCTCCCCATCTCGTTCGTAACTCTGATCTATTAAGACCAATTACCATATATTCATTTTAGGCAACAGACAATTTGCAACTAGTACTCTTTGTTCACAAAATTAAGAAAATAAAAATTTTCACCTGAATGCCATCAAGAGTAGTTAAGCTGTGAAGTACCAGTTAATGAAAAATTGAAATACAAACCAATTCAATATGTATTCTACTTCTAAAAAGAAATATGCACGGCTCTTATTCAATTTCTTCGGAAGTCTGCTACAGTTAACTTTTCAAAGAATAGTAAAGGAGTTCCACTGAAATAATATTACTTCTGTGACAGACTAGTGACTTTACCAAATGATAGGAAGTTAAAAGGTGGGGTTGAGGAGAAGTACTGCATGGAAGTTACTCAAGATCATTGAACTGAACATTTTGTTCTAAAACATTTGAAGGTTATCTCAATCTTTTCTCTGGCTAGCACTACTTCGTCCCCTTGTGCATACTCTGTCATTATTTCCATTCTTCTCAGATTTATCTCTACACAGTCCTGCGTCTCTAGATATATGGTGAACTTTTAGGCAAGCTTTTCTAAAACTGATTCCAGCTCACACTGAGGAGCGCTCCTACAAAAAAGGCAAAGATTTGTATTCTTGTAGTCTCAAATTATAGAAATACAAAACCAGTGAGAAGACTCTCTCTTCTACATAAACTTAAACCCACAAAGAATAAAATATTCAATACTAAAATAATTCCACTTATATAATGATACAATATTTTGATTGACTTAAATTACTTACCCAACTGAATCAAATGAAGGCATGGCCCACACACTCTGGCCTCTTTGTAATCCATATATGGTAGTGGGGCTTTATGATGGCAGCAAGGCGCGCACAAAACACGTCCACAAGCTCGGCAATGATGCCGTCTCCTGATAACAGTGAATTTCTGTCCACACTCCTGACAGTTGGGTGCATCATCATCTGGAATCCAAAATGGCGCTACCTGGCCAACAAGATTTCCACTATCACCACGAGATCTGGAGGATGAAGTAGTTTCTGTTGTTCCTTCAGCACCTCCAACAGCTTCCGAAGATTCGTCTTCCCTCCCAGAACCACTGTCATCGTCATAGACAGCAGTAACTAGGGTACCTGGTAACATAGATATACTTTCAGTTTCCTAACAAAAAGTAAATACGTAATCTCAAAACAAACTGATTTACTGATCTGACTTTTTCAAAGAACTCCATAACAATAACACACCAACTTTGGAGTGCAATTTGAATGACAGTTCAGGATCACCTGACTTTAAAATGTCATCTGAACAGCCACTTTTACAATCAGCTCAGAATAAGTTACTTGAAATTATGTTTACTTAACCAAAAACCTTGCAGGTAAATTGGAACTGTAACCTCTGTTGAAAAATTATAAGTACGTAAGACACAATAAATCACTAGAAAATATTTTTGCTTTTGCATGTGCATGGGAAATGAGCCTTACATCAGTCACCTGTTGACTATCTTTTTATATTTAATGAATACCACAGGCAACCAAAGAATAGTCAATACAGAATGTAATACCAGTTGTCCACTAGCTCATAATATATTTACTGCATATAAAACATAATACTGAATAACAGCACACATTTTGAACTGTGGGTATAAAAAAAAAAAAAAAAAAAAAAAAAAAAAAACACCAATGACTAGATCCCATCACTAAAACAAAGACTCATAATTCAAATGTAATCCTATTGCAATAAATCTGACTAATAATCACGTACTACGTACTTGGAGGAATTTCACTTCTATTTCCATACTGAATAGAAAAACAGTAGACTGCAATACTGGCCTCATTCTCAATTAGCTGATCCCATCAAAAGCTAACCTTTCTACTTAGGTATTCCAGCTCCTTCTTGTAACAAAAATATTCATGAATACAGATTAAAAGTACTTGAGACACATGAACAACGTTGCATATCAAAACACACCTTCAGTATCACAATACAACATTGGAGTTCACCGGAAAGATCCAGCTCATCAAACCAGTCTAGTAACAGTGACCAGAGAGCTGGCTCGACATATCAACGGTATAAAAGCATGTTTGTGCTCAAACTTTATCAAGAGCACTCAGCGACATGTTATTCCATGATAATCATGATATGGCCATCACTGTACATGGGTCCTATACATACAAAATTCTCATGTTACATATGTACTCAGGAGATTGTTATCAATGTAAATGCCTTAAACTAATATAAATAAGGATTTGGAACTGAACATAATTTTATCACTTGTCTTTAAATGAACCTCCATTTACACAAAATTTTCAGTGGTATGTACACTATCTGTATTTCATAAATATTTTATTCATAATTATTGAGTGTATATAACTCTCATAAACTTACTACAAGTTTAGTTTCCAATTTTCCAAAAAGATTCTAGTTTAATGAAAACTGCTCCTGAAATTACATAGTATTCAAGGAATAAAATTTTAAAAGTAATTTTTTTTTTTCACTTGAAAGACATATTGCTTATGACAGCAAAATTAATGTGTATAATCACCCTCATCATTGTCATCTTCAATGCTGTGCAATGCAGAAGACCTCTGAGAAATTTTACCACTCTTTGTCTTGCTTGTCCTTTCATTTTCCCTAATCATTCATCTTCAGCCTCCCTTCTCAAAGTTCCCTTCCATACTTGTCGGAGTCTCAAAGTTCCCTTCCATACTTGTCAGGAGTCTCAAAGTTCCCTTCCATACTTGTCAGGAGTCTCAAAGCTCCCTTCCATACTTGTCAGAGTCTCAATGTTCCCTTCCATACTTGTCAGAGTCTCAACGTTCCCTTCCATACTTGTCAGAGTCTTCCCACTCTTCTGGCATCCACAGGATCCAAACTAATTTTACAAAGTATTATGTATTATCTAAAGTGGTGTGAAGGACATTTCATAATTTCCCTTACAGAATCATTTCTCACAAGTACAGTGCTATTCTTCTTAAAGCTTTCTTCTTAAACCGAGAAAATCTTTTAGGTAGCTTTATTGTTACACTAAAACACAACTCACGTCCATGTAGCTGTATAGACTGTAGGTACTTCAGTATACGTACTTATGTGCAACTTTCTTTCATATGCAATATCAGTATATAGTACGTACTTTATTTCCAACTCTTATTCAGCCAGCCAACTGTATGATTTGCTTTGTCTAGAAGTCATTCCAATTCATGATAACCTGTGTTGGATATCACTTCCTGAATAATACTTGAAAACCTGTATTGAATGTCATTCCTAAGTATTTGAGAACCTGTATTGGCAACCACTGTTCCTAAATGTTTGAGAACCTGTATTGGATATCACTGTTCTTAAATAATTGAGAACCTTTACTGGATGTCACTGTTCCTGAACACTATTTGAGAACCTGTATTGAATATCACAGTTCCTAAATATTTGAATGATTCAGCCTTTTTTATTCATTCTAAATCTAGTCTGATGAAAGAAATAATTCTATTTTGGCAAGCTTTTTAAATCTTGTGGCATTTTGCTGAATAAAAACTGCATTATATGTGCATTTTAAGTATTTCTGTGTGCCTTAGTTAAAACTATACATATAAACAAAAAAAAAAGATAAAAACCAGTCTGCATCTTCTTTTTTGATATAAGATGGCATTCGGCTGAATAGGTAAATGAGTGCTTGCAATTTATTACTCACCACAAAAAACTACTCTAGCATAGGTATATTCATCCTCTACCTTGAAGAGTGATCTAAGCATAGGACGATGCCATTTATAAAAATATGGAGCTAATTTCATACTACAAACAAAATAAAATGAGAAAAGCGTATAAAGTGCAGTACTGTACTCACCAGGCATCACTCTTGAGGGTGAATCTGGTTCACTGGGAGCAGAATGCTGTGCTCTCCGTTCAGGTGATCCCAAGTCACCATCCGTTAATGTGCTGCTGGAGGACATGGTGTCGGTCCCAGTGCTTGCGTTTGAAACGTTATCTTCGCCGTCACCGTCGCTACTTCTAACAGGCAAAGTATCAGAGTTTCCAACACTCTGGCCACCCCCCGTAGAAACGTCATTAGTGTGGCCAGTTTCACGTACGTGATTGCCCGCTATTTCATTGTTATGCGGATGACAAACAACCTCCTCAACACTAGACACCTCATATTGTGAAAAACCTGCATCACTATCACCGTGAGTCTGAAGCGTCGATGCCTCGGGCAACAAACCCGGTGCTCCCACCCCATCCCCTTCCCTTTTCAGCGTGTCGCTGCTCGACTCTGGCTCAACGGGAACCGCATCGTCCTTCGATGAAGCTTGGGCAACGGTATCGTGCACGGGATAGGATGCACTCATTCCATCAATCAAATCTGGTCCTCCGACTCTTCCAGAATCTTGTGGATGAACGATGCTATTATCCACATTATCCCTAATACTAGCTACTGATCCAGTTAAGCTGCCACCATATGCTCCTTGCAATCTGAACTGCTCTTCTTCCAACTCTGCTAATTCAGCATCAAGGTAAGCATCATCTACATCAACATCTTTACTAAAACTAATGGGAACTGGATTAACAGAGCTTACATCTGGCAGAGAAGAGTGGGATGAAACCAGGCCATCAACACTGCTGCCATCTGGCATGCCCATTTCAACAGACCTCACAATACTATCACAGACTGGGTTTGAATGATTATGAAAAGCACCAACAATATCTCTCTCCTGAGAATCCTCCTCATGTGGTACCTGACCTGACTCTTCAGGCAACTGAGGACTCTGGGAATCACTGCGAACTGCACGGGACATCATTTCCATCTGACTGCTGTTCTCAGCAGTTTGGTGAACATTTACAACCTCTGGTATTCTACTATAAGACTGACTCTCCTTCACAATAACTGGGTCATTTGCATTGGAATTTGCTAGGGTATTTTCCATTACCACAGCTGGCTCTGGATACTCTCCACCACCAGCATGCCCTTCAGCATGTTGCCCAACTTCGGCAGTATTCATCGACATGAGGTCAGGTAGTAGTCTGTGTTCTGGCTGTTCCACATTACCTGAAATTTCCCCTTCATCTTGATGTGGCTCAGGCACCACTTCCTGTGGGAGAGCACCAATGCTATTTTCAGGTACTAAAGGAGGTGTCCCCTCACGTGGAGGAGATGCTGCATGCCCTTCTGAACCACTTTGCCAAACATCAATGATGTCTGGATGTCTCCCTTCATGCCCACTGACAACTCTTGACTCAGGAGGTATATTGGAGGGGACTATGTCCAGAGGTCTTGAGGTGATAACATCAAGTCCTCTGACAGGTTGGTGGTTATCCATAAGGCCACTGCCTGAATCAAATTTCTCTGATGCACCACACTCCCCAGTAGCACCTCTTTCTTGAAGACTAGGGTTCATGTAATCGGGAGGCAGAGCAGGATGAGAAGGCATGGCGCTTCCAGCTGCGTCCATTCTATAGCCCTCTACTGAGCGTTCAGATGAGATTTCAGGCACAGTTGGTCGGGAGAAACTATTTATGGATGAGGTTGCCATCACAGGCCAGAGTGCTGAGGAAGACCTAGGTTGTTGTGACAACCCGGGCTGGATGCGTGAGCCAGAAGTTTCTGAAGAAACAGACATAGGGGGAAGCTGGGGCTGTGGTTGTAAGGACATAGGCTGCTGGAATGACAACGACGAAAGATGTTGGGAGCAAGTAGCCGACTGTTGACCATCATCGTTTTGCCCATCAGGAGGGCTTCGGGTACCTGGTGGTTGTGGAGCATCATCACTCAGAGCAGAGCCACACCAGGGCTGTGCTGGAGGGCCTACATTCTCTACAGCTTGCTGCTGTGGCTGCAGAGGTTCACTCCACCCACCAAAAGCACCCAACCCAATGCTATGTCTCATGGCAGCAGAGGAAGGGTGTGAGGTCCCTCCATCTGGACAAAATTCCAGTTGCAGTTTCTCATACTGATTCACTGACTCGCTCTCATCTGAAAGGAAAAGTACAAAATGTTCACTGTCTACATATTAAATTTACTTAAGAAAATTTAAATACTATGCATTGCCCTACTGATTACCTTTCAGGCAATAATTTTGACCCTATACCTTAAGTGTACACTACAGGCAAGAAGTAATTTTTTCTTATCCTATGGTCTCATCCCTTGACATTGCCCATTAGTTCTGCTACATTTTCATTTCCCACTTAATACTAATGAGAATTCACCTGAAATTCGGCCTCGCTTTGATAAAAAGTATTAAAAACCTTGAAGACATGTACTCAAATCCACCAATGTATAGGGAAATTTTCCTGTATTATAACTATTGGTATCATACAATGATTTGTTATTAACAAGACTACGGAGTCATATCTTGATATATGCAATGCTTACCAAAAGACAATGAAAGCAATATTTTGGTTAAGGATGCTGAAAAGCTTAGTGGGAAGAGAAAAAAGTGAAGAGATGATAAGACAAAAGCAGAAATCAAATCAACCTGGGCTAAAGATGTTGCAAAGTTTCTGTGGTATAATTTACCGCAACTCTCAAGGTCACTCTGGGCAACTCGTCCCATTATTAAAATGATGGTAAAATCAGCAAGTAAAATCCCATGAGCAAAAATTAGTGTAAAGCAACAAAAGATCACTAGCTACACCTCCACCTTACCTTCATCTAGTTCAAATTCATCCAGTACTTTATCAAGGTCAACAGCAAATTTCTCCATTGTCCTCTCATACCCACTGATTGTTCTGCAAAATAAAAGAAAAATAAAATACAATACCAAAGTCAAAAGTTTAAGGACTGACCTTGCATTACCAATGAAAGAAATTATTTGAAAATTCTATCTAGCCTAATATCTTTTTTTTGCCATGATAACCTTTAGTCAAGTAGTAACCCGTTGCAAGACAAATATTCAAATATGCCCTTCTCTTTGAACCTACTCAAATCATATCATATGATAAAGTACTTAAAACTTTCAAAGTGATACAAAAGGTTAATCTTGTCCAATGATTTATCATAAAAGTCATCCAGAAAAATCCATCACAAAGTCGTAACCCTTAGCTGGCCAGTAAATCTATGAATGAATACCCTATGGCAGACTTAGGATCAAGAAACTACTAGTAGGCTATACCAGCATACTAACTACACTGAACAGGAGGGTAGATTAAGCAATCATACTTGGCATTTGCTTTGCTACCTTAGTACCTTGTATGACTTTACTCCCCTCCCTTTTTTACCGGCATTTTCAACAAAAATACTTCCATTCATGGGGCTATGGAGTTCTTTGCTAAACCTAAGTTAGGCCTACATGAAAGTTATCAATAAACAAATGACATTTTTGCCTACACAACCTGACATTTACTTTTACTAAGAAATCACAGAAATGAATTGTCTAATTTAGGGTTTTATAGGAGTAGGTATAGCCTAGTAGCCTATCCAGTGCTGGTTTTTCATTTACTCCGTTCCTTTTCCTTGCCAAAATATTAATTTAATATTTTCCCACAAAACTGGGGGAGGGGGAGAGGGAGAGGAAAGGGGGACAGGGGGCCAGGAGGTAATGGGGCCTCGCTACCGTCATTTATCTGATACAGGATGCGATAGGTAAGGGTTGATAAGTTGGGCCTAACCAAACAGTTCCAAAACATTCCTTAGAATCATAATGGGTTTTAAAATAGTTTTAAAATTGTAAATTGAATATAGACCTGCACAATTAGTAAACTGAAAGAATAAAAAGAGGTAAAATACCATTGACAAGCTTACGATGAAGTAGACTTGACGTAAACTGCTACGCTAGAGTGACTACCTTGAGAATGCGTTTGCATTTCTTTTACAATATAAAACACCTAAAATACTCTTTTAACATTTACCTAAAACACACAACTTGAACCGCGAGGAACCACACAAAAAATCTTAAATCCCGAAATCACATACCGTAGTATCGCCGAGTGTTTCATTAGATTAAGTACTAGGTATTAAACCCTGCACTTGGAAAATGGGTCGAAAAGCAGGACCCGCAAAAGACGACCATGAAACGCCGCTCAGATCGCCCCTCCCGACGGCCAAAGCCGCGCCATTCCTCTCTACCTTACCCTTTTCACTTCGAAGTTACGGGGAACGCCTCGAAATTCCTCCTTCACGAGAATCCATAAGACGCAAATGTCATTTCTCGAGCACAGCAGTCAGTCACACGATCTGCACCTGTGACGTCACAAGTGAAAATAACAATAACAGTACCGCCCCGCTGAGCATCAGGATGCGCACGACCCTGCTCGTCGTGAATTGATGCTGCGATTATGGTGTTTCTTATGACGTTGGAATTTGGCGTTTTTTTTTTTTTACGTAGTTTTCATACCATGGATAACAGCGTTAATATGCGTGCGCTTTTATTAGTGCTCTTTGTCGTCACCATCGCCCCCTATCTTCCTAATTTAGGCAATAACGCAAAAACGTTGCACAGCTGATCGGCCATATAGATCCTCTTTATGAAACCCCAAAACCTTGCAAAATCGCTAAGATAATCTGAAGCACAGTAGCAAGTATTACCATATATCACAGACTGTGATTAAGACCACTTTGATTCTCCAGTTTTTTGCGTATCATCACCTTGCGAATTCAAGGTTCTTACTCATCCTTAGCACTCGTGAATATCAGCACTCGATTCACAAATTGCGCAATTTATAGCGACTAGCCACACCACGCCGCACTAATTCTAATTGGGTTAGGGTACGATTTTAGCCCCAGGCCGTTTGCTGCGTCTCTTGCAATATCGAGTCATAACGTTCAATGTACAATAATTGTTTGTCCAAACTAATTCTCTTTCAGTCCGTACTTCAAGTCCTGTCATCACCTTTCCAAGCCGTACTACGGGCAGCCTTTGGGCAAGGACTCATACTGATTCAAAGCCAGCTTATACTCTAAAGATTCTAAACCAACTAACCGTTTAGTAAAGCGATTAGGTTGATCCACAAAACTCGTCAACCATTCTTATATCTTAAAGAAACCCTTGTTCACTTTTGTTATAATATATTCTTACATTCATCGGCAAGTAAAGTAGCAACGAGTTGGTGGTGAGTAACGTGGCTAACCGCTATTCTCTGTTGGCTTATGCCCCTCAGTATGACACATTAACCGTGTGCAGTAGGCCATCAAGGTTAGCTGCAAGCAACTCTAGGTATTTTACGAGGTTGGAACAGCATCCTTGGGAACTTCACATCAGCCGCTACAACATGGCAGTATATGGTGCAGCAATCAGACCACGTTTGCCAAGTCCATGGGTGGTTCCCTGCCTACTGCATACACTATTCCACCGAGCTTGAAGGTATAATAATGTCTCCGGGACGATTTTCCTTTTCTTTCCAAAGAAACTTTATTACCAGTGACTAAAATATGAACAGATCTTTGAAAACTTTATATCGATTAACTTTAATTGTATGCAACTCCAACACATTAATTATATGTGAATAAATGCAAGGAAAAAAATATCCAAAAATAGACGTGCAAGCATGAACACTGCTATAAGCTGAAATGACTTCCAATTGCGCAAGTGTGTCACATTTGGCTTGAGGTGTGACTCACCATCACCTGCGTCTATTCGCTATATCCTGCTGCCGCTGTGAACTATAGACTCACTCACTCTCTGTTCTTGAATTGCGAACGACTTATTATTATTATTTTTTGTCCTTTAGAACAATGAGACGCTTGAGATGTCAGATATACAATGACGGGTGGCTGAGATGTCCTTTCTTGGTGACATACAAAGGATATTGTGTTGTCAGGAGACAGACAGACGCAGAGAACGTTGTAGCAGAATGGTTCTAGGAAAGGCAGTGAGAGGAGCGTTAAAGTAGGAAAACTAGGTGGACAAAGGGAGGAATGACTAAGTAACATAAGTAGCAGATATGGGTGACAATCACGATCTTGCTCAGCTGTTTCTTTAGTCGTCCAAGATAACATCATAATCTATTTCTTTTCTAAAAATCTCTCTCTCTCTCTCTCTCTCTCTCTCTCTCTCTCTCTCTCTCTCTCTCTCTCTCTCTCTCTCTCTCTCTCGCTCTCTCTCTCTCTCTCTCTCTCTCTCTCTCTCTATATATATATATATAAGATATCTATATAATATATATATATATATAATATATATATATATATATATGTATATGTATATACTATATACGTATATATACATATAATGCCAAACAAAAAAGGACTCGACTGACGGACTGAATGAGGGTCTATAGAGAGCCCCCATAGTTAAACTTGCTGTACTGGTAGATGTTCAAGAGAAGTTTGATTTCCTTATATATATATATATATATATATATATATATATATATATATATATATATATATATATATATATATATATATATATATATATATATATGTGTGTGTGTGTGTGTGTGTGTGTGTGTGTGTGTGTAGAAGTACTCCATCGTCTCACTCTCCTTCGTGGCTTTCACCTTTATTTATATATTTAACACGTTCCAAGTTTTCGTGATTCAGTTACACACACACACACACACACACACACACACACACACACACACATATATATATTATATATATATATATATTATATATCTATATATATATATTATATATTAGATATATATTACTTGAGTGTTAGCTTTCAAATCTCATTATGGCACGTTACTGTTTTCACTGAAGCGCCAGTATTCATTGCAAGTTTCAGTAATGCCTGCGGTAACCTTTCATATGACAGGGACGTTGATTGTGACCTCATGAGTGAAGGAACGAATTAATGAATGAATTATCAAATTAAGCCCTGTGCGGTGGCACTTTCAGCCAATCAGCGCTTAAGACGGCGAAATGATGAGACTGGAGTGACTTATAGACATCGAGATAACGAGGTCTAGAAAACGAATGAGATGAAGTGAAAGGGGTCTGATGGTGAAACTAGGGTACGGTTGTTCCTATAGCTGAGTAGTAATTGTTAAAGAGGTTGGATGGCAAGATAGGAGAGGAGAGGGAAGTAAACGTCTAAAAAGTGGGTGCAGCTATAGGTGTTTTGATCTTCTCTTTAATCTACGTATGGGACTCTGATATTATTAAGTTTTAATGCCAAATTTTAGCTAAATCTTCAGTAAAGGTTTGTTGCAAGTTTCAGTAATGGTCATTAGTGTATACTATGCATTGGTTCTCAGCTGTATATAGCACTGATCAGATCTTGTGGGGCTGTTTGTCTTCTCTGTTGAAGAAGTCAGCAATGCATTGTAGCACCATGATCAGGGGCTGGTGCCTGGCTTGAGATTCACATTATTTCGTTGCAAAAATCTCTCTCTCTCTCCTCTCTCTCTCTCTCTCTCTCTCTTCTCTCCTCTTCTCTCTCTCTCTCTCTCTCTCTCTCTCTCTCTCTCTCTCTCTCTCTCTCTCTCTCTCTCTCTCTCTCTCTCTCTCTCTCTGCAAGGACCAGTAGAGGACAGTTATTAACTCGGTTACGAGCTGTTCAAGAGCAAAAGCCCGTGCTGGCATAAGGCTACCTTAAGTTAGCAACAACAACAACAAAAATGATTAGCAATTGCAAAGAACCGTGATTAATAAGAACTCTCGCATACTTTAGTACGTAGTTAGTACATAGTTAAGTTGTTATAGTGTCAAACTCCGTCCACTTCATAGGATTTGTCGATTATTCTCTACATTCACTGTTATACTTAAGTGAGTCGAGTTTCTAAAACCCCCTTATCGATCAAGAATGGCAAAGATTGGTTTTGATAGCTTGTCAATAAATGACTGTTCAGGCTCTTGCTGGCATAGAATGTAAATCTTAATCGCAGTCTTGGAAGCATCTAGAATACAAAATTTAAACTATACTCCTGACTTAAAAAGTTAAAGAAATTTGAGAACGGTGAGAGGTGTCTCTATCTTCTCCAATTAATTTTTTCCTGTCTAGACTGGATAAATACCGTATCCATCAACTCACTAGACCTCTGCACTATTATATGCACTATTATAAGAAAAGCTAAAAACAAAAATACAGACGTCCCTGATATTTTCATTGACGTTCCAAGGACACCTGTGGAAAGAAACAATACTGAAAGTTGTTGTTTACATTCGAGTTTACGTAGCCAATGAAGTAGAATGGACGATGTAGACTGAAGTGATCGATCCCGTTCTGCCAAAAGTTTGAAAAGAAATTAGGCAGGTACGAATCATTCGTTATTCATTTGAGTCATGTCATAGAATAATTATGATTAAAGATGCTAGAGGACTTGTGCGTTAACGTAAAGGCGGATGATTTTATTCGTGTAAATGAGTGGTTCGTCGTTAAACTTGCTTAGGGAGCTGAAGGCATCTCCCTGCCCCTATGCAACCTTGCATGACTGTCCAGGGTTTGGTGGGCGTAACTTACGCTGTTCGTAAATTATTATCATACGATAGCATATGGCTTCGATTACCTAGGTAAATGCCGTACCGTGTAGCCTACTAGAAGGCTTCATCTTCTCTAGACAATGTCTGCCCACAAGTTAGTACTCTGGTAAGAGAGGAAAGTCGGACCTTCCCTCCCTACTCCAAACTTTCTCATCTTTCAGTGAGAACTTCACAGTGTGACATTGATCAGTGTCAGGCTGTGCAGGAAAATAAAGTCGTAGACGACTTTCCCTTAGGCTTCTACTGTCTACTTTTCCTGGAGAAGTCAGGCAGGAGCTCTGGAGACTGGTCATTGTTAGGTACCCCTACTAGGCTAGATACCTAGCCTAGGTACTATAGCTGGTTCACTTAAGGTAGATTCTAGGATGAGCCGTATGCTTACGAGACGTTTGTTTGGCGGGCGCTGATTGGCTGGCACCGGGAGGTAGGCAGCTCCCAGCCAATCAGCGCCCGCCAAACAAACGTCTCGTAGGGATAGGGCTCACCCAAGAATCTACCTTAAGTGAATCAGTTATAGGTAGTAGGCTAATCCCTGTTGAACAAACATGTTCTTGAGACTGTTCAAGATAGAGGAAATGCATTGTACTACCTATGTCAGGGTGACTTCATGCTTTCAGTGGATAAGAATTATGCATAATTTCAATTGCCCATGCAAATTAGGCTATGTAAAGTGCTCTGTTGGGACGTTAGTACATCCACTAGGTAGTGAGCCATACTAGGTAGCTATTAGACAGGTAGTTTAATAGCAGTAGGTATGGCTGGTTCAGGCAAAGGAATTACAAGGTCAGCATTGTCTTTTAGAGGGAGAACTAAATATTTTTCTGTTTCAGTTTGCCTTTGCCTTAAATTTGATTTGGTTGTAAAACATTGGTTTGAATGTTGCAACTATTGAAATTGGTAGAACAGTTTTAGTTTTGTTTATATTTAGGAGTATGTTCACATTAATGTTTTTTAGTGTAAGATTAGATAACGAACTGTATGTTTGTCAGCATACTGTTTTTTTTTTTTATTCTATATTATCAGTATAGTGTAAGTTTATTGGTATTAATGTTGTTAGAATCAAGAACATGACAATTGTCATAAAAGGTTATTGTTTGTAAAAGTATAGTAATAGAGAAACTTCAACAATCAGGAGAATTTTCAAGTTTATTGCATACACTGACCTCTTGTTATTTTAAGAGATGACCAAGAAATTAATCCTAAAAAACTGATATGATCTGGTCACTTCTTTTTCAACAGGTAATTCGCAATGATGAGTGGTGATTGTAGACGCATATGTGTTGGAATGAGTTTGGTATGGCCTGGAATATGGGTTGGAAGTGTTCGCAGTGTCACTCCTGAATTACTAAAAGCAAATAGAATATCAGTGTTGGTCTGGGTAACCCCAGAGGTTTCTCCTCCATCACTACCAGTGAGTAAAATTGTTTTACTCTGACCATTTATTTTGTTGAAATTTTTCATGTAGACTAGTATGTAATTTTCTATGATGATCACAAGAATCTCTGGAAGTGACTAAAGCATGAAAAAGTCAAGTGACTTTAGCTTGTTTTTAGAGTTGTGGATGCTCATGTAATTATTAATGAAACATATTCTGACATTGAGATTTTTAGATAAGATTTGGATCTTAGTTCTTGTAATTACAATTTAGAAGCTTAGTTGGTGACTAGGTCATGAAAATTTATACAGACACAGTTAAACTCTTAATAGTGTAATATTTATACCTTTACAGGGAACAGTTCAGTTGATACATATCCCACTGAAGGATGACCATGATACAGATTTGACTCCATTCTTCCCTGTTGTAACAACTGCATTTAAAAACTGCCAAGGTGAGACATGGTTGATGTATTCATCATCATTCATCCACACTGTTTCTGTGATAGACCTTCCCTTTATGGATATTAATGGTGAAATTATGTTCCCTCCACTGTCTAATGCAGTCTTTTCCTCAACTCCAATCTGGTCCAGTTTTCTGTCCATAACCTTTCCTCATGTGGGTCCTTCTTACTAACCTTCTGACTTCCAGATTTATGTACTACTTTCCTGACTGACTACTCCTCTCCCCCCTTTTCCTCACCTGTCCAACTCGCACTAGTCTTTGAGTTCCAAGTTTATGATTCCATTGCTGGCTCTGGCTACAACATTTCTTAATAAATTCCTCATTTTTATTAGGTTCTTCCATGGACCAGTTGAAGTAATAAAGCTAATAATAGAATAAAAGAAATTCTGCTACTGTATGTAGGTGTTTGGTTTGGTATTGTAAGATTTTATTCATGCTGCATTAAGAAAACAAAATGAAAGATAATTAGTGATATGATGTATTACGTGACTGTTTAGGCCATTAACCACAAATATTTTAAGGACTGTTTTGTTGGCCTCAGTTTGTGTTCAGACATAATTATAAATCTTAGTTTTAGCTATGCTGATGTTACCAGAACTAGTTATGAGGATTGTTTTGCAGACAATCAATTGAATTCTTTTAGATAATTAACTGAGCAGAGACATAACAATCTGGGACTTAGAGGCTTGATAGTATGTGCCCGTCTATGTGAGTTTGCAATAAAAAGTCGCTCATATCTTTACGTATTGCCATTATGAAGCCGAGTGACCTCACCAGCCCCAGTGGTGGGCAATATGTGGACAAAATTTCATAAATTCAGTCATTTAATCATTCCACACTCCAGTCATAACTCTATTTTCTCATCCCAAAATTTTGCATCTAAATCTACTCTCCTTTCTATTTTGAAAGTTTTTACTACCAGTACTTTTTGTTCATGCAATGGTCATTTCTTGCATGTTTACTTTGCCCTATTTCTTGAAGTTGTGAATGTGGCTTTTATTTTGACAGGTCAGTATTATACCCATAAATTGGAATGTTGGATTTTAAATAGGCAAAAATTTTTTTTTTTTTTTCAGGGGGAGGAATGATGTTTGTGTGCTTAGCAGGAGTGAGTAGATCAGCTACTCTGGCCCTCGCAGCTTTGGTAGGCAATACGGATTTGCCCCAAATGACCTTGAAATATGCATACAAAACAGTGAAAGCAGCAAGGCCTTTCATTCACCCTAATACAGGATTTTTTTCGCAAGTAAGTTAATTTAATTCGCCATTTATAACCATTATTGACACTGACACTTGATAAGGAATTTAGTAATTGAACCTATAAATATCATGAAGTCACACATTTGAAGACTTAATAGTGTCCATCATTACTACAAACAGTTACATTCATTCTGAACAAGACGCATGAAGTCTAAATTTATGCCAAAGGCCAAGCACTGTGACCTATGGGGTCATTCAGCACCAAAATGGCTGTGGCACATAGCTGTTATATTTGTTTTGACATGTTATTCAACCATTGGTCCTTTACATAAGGGAGGAACCCTTATGTAAAGGACCTCAGGTTTGTATAGTTAGGAAAAATACAGTTTACTTTCAAAAATTGTGATTTTGTATTAAAATAAGGAACATTTTTGTAGGCATTAGTGTTGTTTGTTATAATAGAAACCAGTGTCATACAGTTTTGGCGAACTTCTAATGGCTTTGAGCTTCAAGAGTGAGTTTTAAAAATTTTATTGAAAAGTGATGATTTTATGCATTTCAGCTTGTGAGATATGAAAAAGATGTCCGAGGCACCTCCACTGTGTCGATGGTACAGTATCCCCCTTATTCCGGGGACATGATACCAGATGTTTACCTCCAGGAAATAAACCAGTCAGTTGCTGCTCCTTTCCATGCATTTGTTCCCATATGACTAGTGATTGGAATGCTGAGCATTGTGGCAATATCACTATTCATACCAAATTTTACTCTACACCTTGTGGATTTTCTGGCTCTCTGAAATGTCTCAAGCGCTTTTGCATTCAGCATTTCTGTAGCGAGTAGTTTTACCAAGGTAGGATTGTAATATGTGACTGCATGTACATACAAGAGATATAGCTTTTAGAGTGATTACATGTATAAGAGACACTGTATAGCTTGAAGCTTTCAGATTACAGAAGTACAGTACGTAGTGAGAGAGTAAAAACAATAATGTACAGCATTGTATTCCTATGTTTCTTAGTCTCTGAGGGAGAGTGGTAATTTTTTCATGTAGCTAAACTTCCTTTCCAAATGTTATGTTTTCATTTTCAAAATTTATATTTTTTTTAATCTTTACAGGAAATGCTGTCATTAATGTTATGTATGCATACAATCTGCTAATACTAGTACTTGCATTTCACCTTTGTATAAAACTTAGAATTTTGTTTAAGAAACTAAAATACTAGTTTTATTAGAGTGGAAAAGACTAAGATTTAAACTCCATGAAGGTTTTAAGAAAATTAAGCAGGATGTACATTTTTTAATTATTATTTAATACAATAAATTTCACAGCTGTGACTGTGAATCCAACAATTTCTTTGATTAGCGTACTGAACTGTTAATATATTCATAATTTCTATCACTGATGTCTGAAAGTAAGTGGAGCTTCAATTGCAAAGACTTATGTTTCATTTTCTGACAGACAAGATTTGTAATGGAAAGCTGTATACTGTTTGTACATATATAATCATATTTTTCAAGTGTCTTTGTTAACATTAAAATGAGCCTATCCAATCTGTATACAGCAAAGTGAAAATTTTGATGGTGAACATGAAATGAAAAGGAGAATGCCCATCCAATTCTATGAAAAACGAAAAGCACTGATAAAGACTGAAATGCACTCAACAAAAGCGCATTTGTATACTGTAAATATCACTACAATTATACTGCTGATTACCCACACAACACATTGAAGGCTGCAATAGCTCTTTCGCTGCTACACCTCAGAATTTGCCAAAACCAAGTCTTTGTCCCCTAGACTAGTTCACTGACGGTGACCAGTCCGCGAATACGAACAATGAAGTGCCAGTTACTCGGGCAATAAAAAGAACAGCACTTGTGGGTGCTGTGTGTGAGATCAAGACAACAAATGGAACTCCAGTCATTCATCAATGCGAGTGCTGTAATTAGAATTCATCACACTGAATCTTTGTTTCACAAATAATCCAGAAAACTGCAAACAATGGCAACTAATTACAAAGCATTACTGGTATGTGCATTAAAAAATATAAATAAGATTTAAAGTTTTAATGTAATGCCCTTCAGAAGGAAATAATAAAATTAACGTCAATTTGAGGTTAAAAAAAAAACATATTTACACTGGATAGAACATGAGCATACTACCACAAGAGCCAAACCAGGTCTGAGAAGCCTAGCACTACAAGAATGACTACAATCTGTAAATAAAAAAATGAATTCAGCAATAATTATGTAAGCTGTAGGTGAAATGCACCTTACAACAGATACAGTATTAAGTACATTATTCATAATTGGAGCCATTAATGTGATCAAATTATAAAACAAAAATCTTCCAAAGATCTTTCATTTTGTTTCATATTCACAAAATGAAGTTAAAATGGACCACCATTAGTTCATTACCCGCTGTTAACAGTTAAGTCATTTGCAAACAAACTGCTGTGCTTTGCATCTAGAATTAGGCATCGATCTGAGTCGTAACAACTAAAGCATTACATGCATATTTATAGGCCAGCTGCCGACAAGAAACTAACAGTATAACAAATTTTTCACGGCAGCTGGGATCTATCTATACAAACTGTACAAAGTAGCCTTATAATACAGATAAAAACATCATCTAGTTCAAGGTTTGTATTGAACAAAAAGGCCTGGAATAACTGAGCAAAAGTCATGACTTCAATGAGGTCTGGAAGTCAGGCAGTAATTCTCCCAATCCCAATCTCTATCAGTGATCAAACCTTTGACTTGTGTACTTATCACAAAATGATAAGAATTAAAACATTTCACAAGGAAGAGACCATTACAACTAGTTAATGTCTTTACCTAGTGGTTTAAATATATATATACAAGAAATAAAACAAAGAATTATTTATAGCAAAATGCCCTATTAATTTGTGCATACTTGGAAAAAATTAATAAAATATATAAAACTGATAAAATATAATAATAATAATCCTAAAGCTGCAAAAACTAAGTATCTATAAAGTTTACAAGGAATTTTTCAATTATTTGTAAAAGTAAAAAATAAAGTACAATGGGAATTCTTCAGCAGTTCACATTATGTATTTCTTTACCTCCTTATATACATCTATATAAGCACAATCAAACATCATTTCACCTAACAGAAGCATTTCTGCATACTTTTGTTGTTCCCCTAAAATGCAAATGCAAGTTTACGACCACTGAAACACTAATTTGGATTTTACCTCAATGCTTTCCTGGCTAATGCTGTTCAGTCATTATCCTCAATTCCATATTCAAAAGTTGCCCTACATAATTTTACTTGAAACTGATCTGAATATCATACTAGATACAGTACCTTTAAAATCCTTGCTTGCAATATATTGTCTTTGATTCCATAAAATCTGACTAAAAAAAATACAGTACCTTTAAAATCCTTGCTTGCAATATATTGTCTTTGATTCCATAACATCTGGCTACAAACTGATTATGTCCTGTATTGCTGGAATTAATATTACTGACTGTATACTACAAAATCCTCTTTGAATACTACATGCACTGGGAAAGACTTACAATGCAAACACTGGCTAGTAATACAAACTGCATCTACTTCTATTTCAGATAACTACATATCTAACAACTAATTTCAATGACTTTCAAATGACTGATGAATAATACTCCATCAATATTTTTCAGGTTCTAACATTTTACTAACATGAGCTACACTTGCTAATTACAGTATACACTACTAATATACTCTATCAGCAGACATTAAAGCACATACTACACTATGAACCTAATGATATGAGAGCTCAGTTACCACATATACTGTAATCTATTTCTCCTGATGGATGTACACAACATTAAGTGCATTTCTGACAATTGTTCTACATCTAAATTATGCAGAAAATGTTTTAGAAACTGCAAAAGTTAGGAAGACTTTCGTGAAGCTTTGGATATTTCCAAATTGTAAGGTATTAGTCAGGTTGTTATTGGATGAAAGGATTTAGAAATAAGATAATGTGAATGATGAAAGGTTTTGGTAAAAATGCATAGCACTATGCACTAAATGAAGTCTTTAACATTATTTTGACAAGAAGGAATCAGAGGAAATGCCTGGCTACACATCATAATGCATATGTAAAGGGATGATTTCTGACATATATGATGTACTTTAGCAAGAGGAAGAAAAAACTGAATACTAAAGACTTGTGCACCTGATAACAGATCATTTCAAATGTTTAATGAAAACTAAAACTATATATTTTTGGAAAAGTATGTCCAGATTATACATATAAAATTTTTATATTTATGGAAAGGTATTTCCAGATTATACACACTGTATTGTAAAATAATTCAATTCAATGAATTATCATAAAATAATATAAAACAAAATGAAAAATGTTCACACCAGGTAAAGGTTAAATGCTCATCAGATTTTATAAAAAACGTGAGCAATACATGCTTATTTTAAAACAATCCAAGTGTAATTACCCAGTAACCTGTTCAACACATGAACAACCAAAAATCATTAAAATTAATTCGATGTGGGATGAATTTCTATTATTATTACACTACAACCAGCTCTTAAGAGGTTGAGAAAAAGTTAAAGTAAAATACAGTGAAATGTTTCATGAGGACAGAGGAGATGACAACCTAATACTTGCCACTATTTTAGCTGGAACAACAAAATGACACAATGCAGAGTAGAAAAAGAAATGACCTACCAAAATGTTACCCAGCTACCTCATCACACAAACCTAAAGATGATTGTACACTAACACTACCTACAAGGTATAACAATACAAATTTTATGACTTTTGCAACACCTGCAATTTGGGTAAATAATAGTCGTGCTGGTATAATGTTGCCAGAACACCACCTTGGTTTTTGTACTCCTCTCTGTTGCCATAATCAATGGGTGTTCCTTTCAGTGTCGTCATCTTCCCCCCCAAGGCATTCAGTATGGCATTGCCAGCACAGAGGTCCCACTTCTTGATTAGTGTGACATGTACGTATGCATCTGCCTCACCTTGTATCACTGCTAATGTTTTGTATCCTGAAAGCAAAAGCAGTTTTTAACTTCATAAATATGAAATGCATCCATAAATTTGGAAGACTAAAAACACAAAACTGATTTACACTGTGGTCAATAAATCCAAGATGCTACAGTTAAGAATTGGATTAATTTCTTTCAGTGATTAACAATTTGAGGCGAACGTTTTATTTAAGTTAATATAGTGTTTCAAGAGCAGATCTGTTAACTTTATCACTATAAAAAAATAGAGTATTCTGATGAAGGAAAATTGAACTACAGTATAACAGTTAACGTTTTAAAGAGGATCTGACAACATGAAAAGAAAATAACACTGTACCTGCACCTCCAGCTGGAATGACAACGGTGCTTTCACCAAACGCTTTTAAAGCTACATCTTTGACATCGCCCGAATGAGACCGAGAGACAATAATGTGTGCTATGTCGTCTTTAGGTCCACCCTATATTAAAAAAATTGTAAAAATCAGAGCTAGTCAATAGAAAAAAACTATAGACCATAAAATAAATGTGTCTGATCATTTAAATGGAAAAATTAAGCATACTTTTTGGTCTAGAACCTTAATTACAGTGGACCCCCATATTCGCGGACTCACACATTCGCAGATTTCTCTTGGGAACGTTTCCCCTCATTATTCACGGAAAATTCGCACATTCGCGGTATTTTCCTTTGTGAAATATCCACAGATCCCTGGTTTTATTTATCAATTTCGTCAAAAAATGCACTTTTTATGATAAAACTATTAAAAAATGCCAAGTATAAAATTTTTTGTGGGTTTTTCTTGAGTTTTAACTAACAAAATAGGCTGTTTTTAGCATTTTGTTTATAGGGGTTCCAACTATTCACAGGGGGTCTGGTAGCATCCCCTGTGAATACAGGGAACCACTGTATACACAATTTTGTGGATAATTTATATTTTCATAAATATATGAACCTTTAAGCTTTTATATAGTCATTGAATCTTGATAACAGGGCAACTGTTTGTAACCCAGCACATTTTGCTTAGGCATGAACAGTTAATACCTGTACTGCTGCATTCATTCTATTTTGCAGTGTGGCAAAATTCTGTAGTATCACTGCCACATAACAACCAACTCATCCAAACTGTGCAATACTAAATTCATACTGACAATAACTGACTGCCTCAACTGTAGCTCTGTGAAATAGTTTAACGATATTAGACGTCATTCCATGAAGCATTCTGTGTGGTCTTTCAGTATGAGATACTAAAAGCCTTTATTCATAATTGAATAAATTTATCTAGGATAAATATAGTCCATAGAATGAATAGAGTACCGTAAATCTTCCAACTTGTTCCATGAATCAGCAGAGCTACCTTCATATTGATGAGACATAATGGACATTACATGTATCAGTAACTTTCTAAATGAAAGCATTTTCAATATTACTATTAAGAACATGCTTGATGATCTATGCACAACAGTCTTTCACAGAAAAGCAACAGATAAGGAAGTATATCAGGACAGACACCAGTAGGAAGGCCCAGAAAATCCTGTAAATCATAATTCTGACAAAAAGTGCATAAGAAAGATGATGATCCAATAAAGGAAAAATAAGGACAATAACAATTCACATTACAGCACTATAGTAAAACTATTCCATCGATAAGTTCCTGCATTGAAGTGAAAAAAAAAATTACGTGTACTGACCAATAAGAATAAAGGAACTATTACCTTACCTGATCTTTTGTAACATGAAGTTTGGGAGAAACACCTTTACCAGCCCATCCCCAGGCTGTTAAATTTTCAAAAGGTTTGTGAATGACACCTAGTGTTGGATAGCCTTTTACCGCAACACATACCATGGTGGTCACATACTGTTTCAAGTTTTCTGGAAAAAGAAAAATATCTGGTAAAATACTGTTCATCATGCAAACTCAACCTCAAGGCAACAGGTTTGTTATTTCTGTTATACAAAATGTTTATAATTTTTTTGTATGTAAGAAACCTTTTTAACTTTTTTTTTAACCAGTGCTTTGGTGCTGCAGGCACTGATACACAAATAAAGGTATAAGTTCCTAAATTCTAAGATACTACATTATCTGTAATCTACTTTTAAGATACTGTGCAATTCTGGAATTAAATTCTGAGGACATAATGTAAAAGAATGTAAAGTAAAAATTGTTTATATTATTGTGCCTTTTCTTGTGAAATTGTTACTGAATCTACAAACTGAATACTTCTGGTCCTCTAAATAAATATGAAAAGATATTTTTTCATATGCAAAGATCAAGGACATTAGAAACGACACAACTTCTTGTGATCCTCGTACGTAAAAGCTAGCGTTACTTTGTTCAAGGACAACAGTTCTTGTTTCACTGGACAAACCTGTGTACTCCTGAGTAGCATCAAGGGGATCTATCCAAACCCTTATGTCTTCAGCAGGGATGCTGTCGTCATCTACAATGGTGCTCTCTACTTCAACATTAAATGTAGCAGCTGGAGAAACAGTTGATGCATCGACGTTGCTTTTATCATGCTCTTCAGAAATGACCTAAGAAATCAATAAACAAGTCAGCAATCTGATGGACCTTGAAATATAATAAACAAAAATTGTATTCAAATCATCAAAATTGCCACTAAGAGATTTAACTTTACAATAGTAAGTCTCATCATGGGAGGGGGGAGGGTTTACTTCATACAATATGACTTTTGTAACACATTTGCATAGTAGTAAAAGTTTTTTGCAGTGAGCCTTTTCATGGCCAATTACTTTTTTGTGATGTATATAAACACAGTACTAGCATATATACAATATGAAAAAGTATTTAAGATGTGAATTTCACTAAGAAAACTACTTTTAATGTACATACATAATCCTTTTATATACGTCCAGCAAGAGCATCTTACACTATTATATTTTCTGTTTGAGCAGTCATAATAGTTATGTACTCTTTAAGTATTTCTTCATAACAAAAGTACAAGCAGCCAGTCAATGTCATTCGAATGATTATTAGTACCAATCTATAGAGTATGTACTTTAAACACAATAAGAGTTAGAAACAAATAAACCATTTGGTTACAAAACTACTGAAAGATGCACAAACAAAAACAATTCTCATGAAACAACAATGTAGAATTACAAGACTTCAAAAAAGGATGAGTGTTCACCTAACTGGAAAAGCTAGTGGTACAGTAAAAAAAAAAGTTTAAAGTTACACTCAAAAGCTCACCTCTACTCCCGGGAATGACTTTGATAAAGCATAGAACATGGCCAAATGAGACTTGAGGTCACCATCAGTAACTGGATCATTTGCACCCTCTTTGGTTTTCCCTTTACTCTGTTCGTTAAGTGTTGCCTTGACACGCACATTGTACACCTGTTTAGAAGTGATCATCAACTTCCATTATCAATGACAGTAGAAAACTGTGTGCACTATTTTATTATCAATAAACTTAATACTTAATCTGTTATTGAAATTTATCCTCATAAAGCATATGAATGTTCACAACCTGTTACATTTAAAAGTTAATATTGTACGTGTTCTGCCATGGAAACTTACTTAAAATCTTTTTCCAAGTCTAATACCCAACAGGAATGTGCTACTTATAGTGCAATTTGAACATGCATGAAAATGACACAAGGATTTGCTACAGTGTTCCTAAAGCCCTAAGCTGGAAGACTTTGTTTATTTTTTTTTCTTTTCAGCAGTGAACTTTCATGATGATAGAACACTGTACCAAAACCTAGTTCAGGGATTTAAGAGTAATCAGCAGATGCTTTTCATAATGTGTCCTTTCAGTGTAGGTAGTACTGAACTAGTCACACAGATTAAATAAAGTTCTGTTTCTAAAAAAATTACTATAGAAATCAAAAGAACCTGCTTGTGAAACATTCAACATAAATATAACTACATACATTGAAGACCCTTACACTAAAGTTAGTCATACAATATTTAACTGCCAAACATAAAACAATGATTTCATTAGGAATAGCCCTGAATGCCAATCAAAGTAAGGAATTTCAAAATGCCATTCCTTAAGGCTTTAAGTTAAAAATTTTCTGGAAATTAAGTGAGTTTTGTGTCTTCATATTGAATTTATAACAGAAACAAAGACAATTAATTAAGTTTGCCAATTACAATTTCAAATTTATCTATCATTCTGGATAATGAGTCAGTGTTAGGTCTGGATGACAACAGATCTAAAGAGGAAAAGCAAACGGAGAACCTATTGACAGTGACACAAAAGAAGCGATTGTCATGTTTGAAGCAATTCTGTCATGATCAGCTAATTAACAAACTGTTTTAGGTATGTACTAAAACCAGGCTGCATTCAAGTACATAGCATAAATATAGTTGAGCTGTGAACAGGTTGAAGAAACAGTACAAAAACTGGTAAAAAATGTATACGAATTGAAGATCTAGACCTGTGAGGATAGTCAAGGTAAGTAAAACAATTAAAATATAAAAACATTCAGGTTGAAAAAAATAAAATGTGAATAGAAAGGAGACTGAATAGGCTATGTGAGACATATGAATCTTAGTGCTATCGCGGGAGTGATGTCTCACCATCTGCCAACAGGATTGCTGTCTTTTTCTTCTAAAGACATTATTTCTTATAAATATTTATTAGGTCACAAATTTCAAACTGAACCATACAGCTACCTAAGGCAATGGTTTCTTTGATATGTACGTATACTTGAACATGCAGTATGTACTGCACTGCACTTAAAACAAACCCCATAATTACCAAATGAAAAAATGTTTACAATGAAAATACAATACAAAACTAAGGTTAGATGGGGATGGTACATATGTTTATGACCAAACCAAAAAGTCACTTCCAATTCATATAAAATCAGCAACAGTTTAAATGTCTGTACACTCTGTACCTTGTGAAATACAGACTACCTATTAGATTCAAGCTCTTGATACTTATACAACCTACTGTACTGACATGTAGTCTACCCAAAAATACTTACAATTTTACCACCCCTTTCTGCTGCATCAATTGCAGCAGAGAGTAATCTCTTCAGACTAACGGTTGCTGCACGACCATCAAAATCAGACTGGGAAGGGCTTCCAGAATTTCTATACAGTAAAACAATAAAGAAGATCATACCACCAATGAGGGCGATTCCAAATTTATTTAAACGGATACTTGCGCCCAGATTCATCTTGACGATTTTTGCATTAGTTTCCTTAGAATCTGTAATGAAAGAAAGAGGCAACCATGCAATCAAATTAATCTACTACAGAGCATGAATATTCTTCAGTAAGAAAACTGATGGACATATAACAAAAATTGTAGTGACAAATGTGAAGGTAAGCTACTTATCAAATACTATAACAGAGTACGTAAATGTTTATTACTTTACGATTCCTAAAGAGAGGAACTCACCTAATTCAGTATAAAGCAGAGCACAGCAAGAAACATAGTTGGTTTGCGAATAGGAAAGGGAGATCAAATTTGAAAGTAGGTGTATTTGAGGAGGTGGCACAAAATATTAACGATTCCATTCTCAACTTCACCGAACCTAAATTGAGTTAGTGTACACATTGATGTGTATACTAATAAAGTTATATTAATTTTAGTAAATGCCAAAACTGTATGAATACTGGTAGTGACAGCAGTAGTTTTTTTCCTCAATCTTTGGACACATCCTGCTATGTACTGACTTCAAAGGACTCCCAGTCCCAGAAATGGTATTTCTTCTAAATAATCAACAAAATAAAAAGAGGGAGTTGAGAGAGGCTAGAAAGCAAGATAAGGAAATTCTATTAAATGATGTAAGGCAAATGGATTTAAAGGAAACAAATGTGAGGTACAGAATATAGATAGGTACTGTACAGTATTTAGATTGAATGAAGAAAAAAGATAACCCTCTTCCACAATCTGCCCAAGGGGAAATGCAAACTCCTGGAAGATTCTTTGAGTAAAATAACTAGGCTCAACCAGAAGAAAGTTCCCTTCACCCAGAGGTGTGCCGGGAATTATGGAAGCTTGGGGGCACACCACTTGCTGATAAAGAACACTTCTCTAAACAGATCAGTATCTCGTCCAAAACTATCGGAAATACAATACTCCACATTGAAAACTTGAACATAGCTCACTTTATAACAAAAAATATGTAATTCTTTGCTTTAAAAAAATTTTTTAAGAAATAGCATGACTTTTTAAACACATACAGTAAATGACCGAGCGGTGACATAGCAGCCACCAATCCAGGAATGCAGCCATCTTCCCAAAAAAGTACTTGAATTTGCTGCCATGAGTATCAGTCAAGAGTTGTGGCCCATCCAGGCAGCACACCGAGACCTCTATGCTCCTCTCAAAGTAGGTAGTAAGTGTTTTCTCCTAAATTATGAAATAATGGCATGATTCAAGCACTTTATGGGGAAGTGGCTGCGTTCTGAGAGAGGTGGCCGCTATGACGCCGCTCGGTCATTTACCCTAAGTACAGATGGAAAGACCTATCAGAATGGATGGGAAGAAAAACAATAATGAAAAATACTGTACTGCCACAAAAAAAAAAAATAACAAAGTAGGCAGGCCTAAGAAAAGTTAACTTTAAACCCCCAAGTAGCCTAGCTATTAACGTAGCCTACTATAGTAATTCTGAAGACTATCATGGAAGTAGAGCGTATTAAATTTGAAGAAAATTCATCTACCTAATAAAAGTTTGTTTTTCAGGGTCAAAAAAGATAGAAAAAAAATATACTACCTATGAGATAATTATTAGGTAAATGTGATAAAAAAAAACTAGCCTAAACTACTATAGGGTAGTACTTCTCTGCCAGTTTAAGTGGCAAAAATGTGATGACGATAACACGTCATATAAGGTTTACGACCATTACGTTTTTACTGGACTACATTCAAACCACAACAAAGAAGCAACTAGGGCCCACTCAAAGGTGGGCCATTTCTAAAAAACTCTACGTCAAATGGAGATTCGTCAAGCTGCAAAATACTAGTCGAATAAAATAATTAAAATTAAAATGAATTATTAATAAGTTAATGGGCTTCAACTTACCCATCGAAGTATGATCATCCAAAGGTAGGGTTGGTTAGGGTAGTATTTGCCTTATGGGCAAAATGTAGTAGTACTGCACCTCGGACAAGAGTTAACCCACCCAAACTCCTTTCGGTACATAGGTAGTATAACGAGCAAATTACACTCTTTCAAAACACCCCTGCACTACTAAAAGACCTGGAACGACACTAACCTAAGGGTACGGTGGTCGTGTTTCCTTTTCATTCACGAATTTAATTGTCAAGCCCGAACACTTGTACTCCCTTCCGAGTTTGTGAAGTGACAGCACAGGTGTATTGAAGAAGAAACCTGTTGACGTCAGGACACAGATCTCTCAACTGGTTTTGCTAGATCGCGTTTCCCATTAAATTTTTACTTGGGGTGGTCATCTGAGGTCAAGTCCGGCATACTACGTATCTCTTATCGGAAGTTGATCGTAAATGTCTGAGTAGGTAATCGCAAAATATGTATAGCAAGAAACGTTGCCGTATCTTAAAAAAACGTTTAGAAGAGAGGAGGAGAGTCTGTGAAAGCAAAGTTGCTGGGCATCGAAGGTGCTGTCCATCCATCTCGCCTGTATGACAGTGAAATATTTACGTTTCATACAAATTATTATAGAAATAATTATGGGAGTAGTAAAGGTATATTCCCCATGTATGGAATAAGAATGTGTTAAAAGGGCGAGAAAACGAAACACTATGAAAATGTGGCAAGTCTGTCAGCACTGGTGAGAAGATAATGTTCTGACGTGGGTAAATGATACAGAAAGAATGTAGAACTATAGGACATTAGAAGTGGATATAATTCGGAAGCTTTTGGAGGGGGAGATCAAGAAAGGGCTGTTGCAATAAAACATAATTAAAATTCAGGAAACAAAAGAGACCTTGCCTGATAGGGGTGAGTAGTACAGAAAAGCATTGTGCCGGAAATGGATGGGTGGACGTATCGACCCCTAAGCTCTTTGTTTATGCCTTTCAGGTGACTGATGCTATAGAGATTTGTTGCATGGGACATGAATCCTTGATTCGGTAAAGGGATGAAAGTGGCATTGGCTACTGAGGTCTATTTTCTGTAGAGCCCTACGGTCCTCAGCAGGTTTCTAGGAATGAAGTTGACTCCAGCTGATGCTGATACCCATTTATAGCTGGACTGACCGGTGGGTGCTCAACAGAACTGAAACACGGACCTTGTATATGCGAGCCAGTTGTTTAACCACTGAAATACAGCATCAATATTTTATGTGTGTGTGTGTGTGTGGAGAGAGAGAGAGAGAGAGAGAGAGAGAGAGAGAGAGAGAGAGAGAGAGAGAGAGAGAGAGAGAGACTAGGCTCATCTACTACGTGCACAACTGTCACATAATATCAGACAATCGTAGAACAAGAATATGAACTGCATAAGCAACATTATAAAATCAAGAGACAACTTTGTCTATATAAATTTGCTCAGTCCTAATTCACTAACCCACTGGTTCTCATAAGCTTCAACTAGACTCATTGCATCTCCCACTTTTTCACATTACTTTCTAGGTGGTCTGCCCATGTTAGTACCTGAATGTTCATGGTTAGGAAACCCTATCCAGTACCATATTTTTAAAGCAATCCGTTGCGTTACTCATTAATACTATAATCTGTCCTATAGGCGCTTATAATCTTGGTTAGTTGTAAATGTCCAAAGGTCCTTACCAAGCTTCTTTGTCCCTTTGTTCTCATATCCCACCAATAGACTGCAGTAAGGAAAGGTCGGCCTGGCTTTGGTTGTTTGTTGTTGTTTTTGATTTAGCTGACCTTGTGTCAGCACGGGCTCTTGCTCACAGAGCAGCCCGTAAAAAACGGCCTGGCGTACGACCAACTTATTCTGAACCTACCAAGGAAAAAGTACACTAAATTTTAAATTTCAGTTAGTATAGTACTATTGATCTTATGGTTATCCATTATCGTTCAATAGACTCTGTGTGTGTGTGTGTGTGTGTGTGTGTGTGTGTGTGTGTGTGTGTGTGCCTGTCTTGGAAATGCCACGGCCAGTAAATAAATGACCAGGTGCGAATGTGCAGTATTTACACCGACAACTGTCGTCCATAATTGACGATTCTGCGTCTTGCTCGGTACCCAGCCATAACTCATATCTTCCGCTGGTTTGCACTAGTGTTACGTATGTGCTGTGGAAGTGTTGTAATTTAGTTATTTTACCAGGATTTCAGTCACGCCAAATCTTTATTTTAAAAGGTTATTTAGTGGTAGTAGTAGGAAAATTATGTATAGTATAAAATGGTGTATATTTAATGTACTATACAAAATATTCCCACTGCTACCACTAGACAATCCTTTAAAATAAAGGATTTGGTGTGACTGAAATTCTGGAAAAATAACTAAATCATAACTCATCCGCAGTTACACACACACACACACACACACACACACACACACACACACCTTCCTGCATTTCGAAAAATAGATCAGATGTAGATTGAATAGTATTAGTCATAGAGTATCAATTAACAGAGGACATAAAAAAGCTGTATAAAGGCCAATTGCAGTCTCCCCCCCCTTTTTTTTTTTTTGAAGGGACCAGTTTAAACGAATGTATTTTTCAATGCCTTAATTCATCAGTGTTTTACGATGAATGTATGAAAACTAACCAAATACAGGAATGAGAATAGGATGAAGAAGAAAGAGGAGGTAGAAATAAGGAAAGGAAAGAAGGATGATGAAGAAGAGAACTATAAAGGAGAGAGGTAAAGAGGAAGAGAGGAGGAATATCTAAGAATATAAAAGGAAGAAGTAAGAAGAGTAGCAGAGAGAAATGAGAGGAAGAAAGAAAAAAAGGAGATAGGAAAAAAGGAAGAAAAAAAAAAGAAAGAGAGGAGGACGAAGGTGAAAAAGGGATGAGAAAGAAAGAAGAGAAATTTGCAAGAGGAAAAAACAAGGAGATAAATACGAAATAGGAGGAGGAGGAGGAAGACGAAAAAGAGAAGAAGAAAAGACGACTGTGTAGAATGAAGCGAGAAGACGAAGGGAGGTAATGAAAAACAGAGGAAAAAGATCGACTGGGAAGAAAAAGGTAAAAATATAGACCGAGGAAATTAAACAATTTAATTTTGGCGTATTTATAGTTTCCCGAATAAGTCAGTTTTAGATTGTAAAGGAGATTTATATAGGTCTATGTAACTCTTCGAGATCTGGTATCCTTAATTTCTTGAATATATATATATATATATATATTATATATATATATATATTATATATATATATATATATATATATGTATTCTCATATATCAAATAGATCAAAATCAATGTCTTCTGGAATGCAGTAATTATGTTGCTATCTCATCTATCTTTGTGGTGTTTTCATTTGATCAGAAGGCTCAAAAGTAAAAAAAAAAAAAAAAAAAAAAAAAAAAAAAAAAAAAAAAAAAAACAATAGGCTTACAGTTAACGAAGAAATGAAAACCTCTTGGCAGACAAATACTACATTAAACTAATGTAAACCAGGTGACATAAAAGCATCTATTAAAATATCGTCTAAATTTTTCTTTAAGACGTACTGCACAATTTTCATATAATAATTGTAGTATTATACGCCTTGTGACCTATCACACACCCCATTTTTCAAAAGATACTTGTGCTTTAAGAACACCGAGTTCTTAAGAGAGTAATTTTTTAGGATAATAGAAAAAAAACTTAGTGATTTTCGATACACTTATATACACCATAACATAATTTCTGATTCCATTTAAGATTTTTCCCGGGAATCAGTTTATTACGCTTGCCCTTTCTCCAGGAAACGCCTTTCCAACAACGTTTCCAGAGAAGCATTAGTCTGTCACTTTCTCCGAAACGTTTTCTGTAAAGCTCCCCGCCGTTCAATGTGATGCGGAAGTAATGGATAGAATCGATAGTATTTTGAATAATTTGGGATTTATTTGGCAAATTTATTTATAAGATCAATTGATATTGATTTTATATAATATATTAGACATTTTAAATGTATTATAATGAGTATGCTATGAAATAAGAGCTTTTCCTCCGTACATATTTCTATGTTTGGGTAGTAGTGGGCGGCGATCAGCTGAGTGCTAGAGAGAGAGAGAGAAAGATAGGGAGAGACAGATCGAACGAGAGGAAAAGAGTGAGAGAAAGAGTTGTGTGTTGTTGGTAGGTATAGGAGAGTCTGAGATGAGCAACTACTCCAGTTGAGAGAAGGAAAGTGACCCAGAACGACGCCGACGACGAATGGTCCAGTTTCGTCCGGAGGAGGATTAGGGCATGGGACGTCCCGTCCTGGACGCGAGTCGTAGTTCGAGATTGTGACAAGGTCAGTTTTCCCAATTAATTTCCCTCCTTTTCTCCCCCTTTTTTAAAATTCCCATTCCCCCCCTTTTCATCACTCCCTTTTTTTTCGGGGGTTACCTTGGCTACGCAGCAAGGCCCCACGGTACCGTTATCTCTCATGGTAACACTGCCCAGTGGTCTGGGCATTGTTTGCCAATGGCAGGTTACGATGCCCTTTGATTTGATGTTAAGATTAACAAATTATACGTCAATATACTACATCGCGAGAAACAACTTAGGTAGCTTTAGATAGGCCTTAATCGTATACTAAACGTTAGGCTAGGTCTGGTATACGTAAATTTAGGTTAGGGTATTATTGTTTTTTTTTGACAACCATTTTAAAATATCGATCGTAATGAAACCATTATATTTACAGAACTACTGATGTTTTTGCTAACTAGGTAATAGGCTAATACCTACTAGAAGTCGTAACAATAAAGTAATGTTATAGGCTAAGCCTGGCATTAATCTTGGTTCAAAATTAACGATGAAAAGACAGGTTAGGTAGGCCCACAAGGTAGATCTAGGTTACTTATCCGCGATGGCCTAGAGGCCCTAGACTATGGCAGCTGAGGTTTTTTTATGCAGTTTTACCTACTGAACGAGAATTTTAAGTAATATTTATTTGGACGACTGTAATTAGCTAACCCCCAGGGTCCAGTACTAAACAAGGCGAAATACATTGGACGGCCCAATCCCTAGTGGAAATGTATCCGCGGTTACGTTCCTTGCAGTCCGTGCGGAGTGCTTCTGTAGAAATACCGGCCCACAAATTAGACCTAGTTGTGGATTATGGTGATAGCCTAACTTAAGTTCAGCGGTGCAAGATATTTTTATTTTATTTTTTGTTAGCAGAGCAGTAGACTATTTTACATTTTCACTTGGAATTTAACATAGCTATAACTTATTCTGAAGAGTGTGTCAATGTTTTGCAATTTTGCATGTCTTTCTAATGCATCAGCATACTATATGGATATTACCTATTGCCAGATGTTTTTACATTTGCTATAGTTATGTATGTGTGTGTATATTATATATATATATATATATATATATATATATATATATATATATAATATATATAAAAAGGTATAAGCCACGAGGGAAAAATAAACAACGGAGTTTCTGCAAGATCTTTCGCTGTTTCAACGTCCTTTACTTAGCAGTTCATCTGCTAAGTAAAGGACGTTGAACGTCGAAAGATCTTGCGGAAACTCGGTTGTTTATTTTTCCCTCTCGGCTTATACCTTTATTTATGGATTTATCATGTTCCAAACTTTCGCGATTCAGTTATACACACACACACACACATTATATATAATTATATAGATATAATATTATAATATATATATATATATATAATATATATATAGATATATATATATATAATAATATATATATATAATGTGTGTGTGTGTGTATTTAATAAAAGGAGCCCATAAAACACCAAATTATAGAGAGAAAAGTACTATATTTCAGAAACTGCCAGTCTCTGAAATATAGTTCTTTTCTCTCTATATTTTGGTGTTTTAATGGGCTCCTTTTATTAGATGAAATTCTGTTGTAACAGAAACATTTTTACCAGCATATACCATCATATATATATATATATATATATCTATATATATATATATATATATATATATATACATACATACATACATACATACATACATACATACATACATACATACATACATACATACATACATACACTTGTAATTATATACAGTAGCACTGTTCATTCTAAAACTGGTTAAATATGGGTTTTTCTGTTGGTTTTTGTTGTGACTGGGCAATTTGATATTCATCTCTGCAGGAAATCATTAGGTAAACCATTACAAATCTCCTCCATCCAACAGTAATGAGGTTGCCATTTGTGGTGAACCTGCCATATTTGCAGGGGTTGGGGGTGTGGAAAGAATGACGAGTGCATAGCATGGAAATACTAACCTAAGTTAGGACAGCAGGCCCTGCCTGATTGGCCCTGTCTAACGTGACCCCTGAAGGTATGATTCCTCTCTTGCATTCTCCCTCATTGTTAAATATGGGGCTTGTAATGGTTTATCCAAGGTATTGTGGCAGAAGTGAACATCAAGTTTGTCAGGATCTTGTGGAGAACCATAAAAAAATAAGTTTTTTTGCCTGTTTTGAGATCTCTCTTTTATTAAATTTGTAAAAAACACATCAAAGTCAGTAAAACTTAAAAGTATCAAGAACAATATAGCACTGATGTATAAATACTATAGAATAAGCATTTTATTTTTCAAATATACCCACAAAGATTGCACTTGAGTTGAAACATTTATCTTGATACTTATACAATTGTTTTTCTATGGTCAAATATCACTACTCACAAGTGATCAACAAAGTATGCACAGAGTACTATACATTAAGTTACTTAACATCTTCCAGTGTTCTACAACATATTGAAAGCAAAAAGCCAAGAAACACAAAAGATGACTTTAATTCATCAGTAGGATCAAGCAAAATCTTTGTCATATTGCCAGTATATACTGGCAGATGAGGTGCCATTAGAACAAAAGCAAAGAAGCACAAAAAAAAGTCCTAGCAGTGCCAAGGGGATGACCATTAATGCCAAAGCTTCTATTTTGAACAGCAAAGTATGTCGTAATAGTTTGGGTCGCACAGGCAATTAGTACAAGACGGGCAAATGTCAGTGTGACTATTTCATTTTCCAATACCATGGGAATTGCTCAGCCAATCAGAACTTAGAATTTAACTTCTCGCATGATATCACCTATTCTGTTACGGTTCTTATTTCTGGGAATTTTTGCCTCATAGAGATATCCATTAATGCCCACTGGGCAAGTACGTACCTGTATACCTAAATTAAGGACATTCATACTTGGAAGAGATTATCTTTATGATGATTAGGAAAAGCTCGAGTTAATATTGTATTATCAGCAATGAGTGGTCCAAGTTTTATGCATTCACAGATTCATTCATTATTATTGTACGTGTAACTTAATTTTTTTACTCTTGTGTTGGATCCAAGCATTAAGAAAAATCATGTCTCTTACGTAATGCACCCTTGTGAGACCTCATATTTTCTCATGCTACTTGTTTTCTACATTATGAGGAAGAATTTCTGCACTTTACTTGGATCACAATCGGAATCATACCCATGCCAAAGTTGAGAGTTGCCAAGGAGCAGTCATGTGTTTGTTAGCTGCTTCAAAGACTGATGTAGTGTTGGTACTTGCTGATGACATTAGTCACATTTTAGGGTAATGAAAGTTGAATTATTTATTTAGGCACTGTGCTTTACCGGGTAGATATTCCTGAGGAGCCGGTAGCAGTGTTTGGTAAGACAACATGGCCCCTTTAGATGATGCTGTATGCTGTACGAATTACTGTAGGTATAAAGGGGGTATAAAGGGTGTCTGTAGCTTCCTTTCAGGCCCTAGTTGCATCTTGTTTTAGGTTCTCTTAACTTGCCTGCTAACCACCACAACTCCCTCTTTCAACTAACTGTATTAGGTGCTGAATGGTCAAAGGTGCTCCAGTGCATTGCTATACTATAGCCTAAATTTCATAATTCATTCTTAAGGCAACGTGGTTTTTGATGGTGGTCATTTTCTAAAGCTTTTTTTTTGTTTGGTGTTGTTACAGTAGAGTAAATGGTACTAGAACTCTTATAATTTTCTTAAGTGTGGTGTCATCATAACAATACTGTAACTGTGGTTTATTTTGTTTAGTGTGCTTCCCAAGGTGATTTTCTTTTGTTAATATATTATTTCATCATCCCACATTTTATAAGGTATTGTACGTTGTACTTTGGAAAGAAAGTTGTTTTTGGGAAGTATTAATAATAATAGTTTTTTGTACATTATATTCACAAAAGGTCGTGAGGGGTATTATTGTCAAGCTGATCCATATTCTCTTGTCTTTTAAGACCAATTGCATCTTGTACCTAGGTAGAGGTGTTAACTTTATGTTCATCCTCCATTTTTTATTTGGGGATGGGACTGGCAATATTACATAAACCCAATAGGAGCATGTTGCTGGTCTATGCAGCAAAATCAACAACTTACCCCCCCCCCCCCCCCTCCACCCTATCATAAGTGGCAGTGATGGTTAGAAGGAATTCTAACAAGAAAAGTAATTCTTTAAGAGGGAAAATAAGTGTTGACCTTTGACCTTGAGTCTTGATGGGTGTAGTGAGGAGTTCACAAACACTACAGTAATGGGTGAACTGCATAAGAATGAATGTAAATAATGAAAAAAAGAAAAGTACATTCTATTATTACACAGGACACGTGTTAGAAGACTTCATATCCCAGCTAGAGATTGTTTTACAAGATGTTTAATTCAGATATAATGTTTCTTCAGTAGCTTTTAGAATAGAAAATCATGACAATAATGGATGAATGATAAACCCGAAGAAACTTATTTTTGCCAGTTTTGAGGTCCTTTTGGTTAATTGTATTTAAATGTCTATGGTGGTGTCTTATATGTATTCTGCGTAATCTTCAGTGATAAGTAGGAATGAGTCGTGATAACCACAGTAGCAGGTGTTCGTAAATAGTTCTTCAAATACTGAACAAATACAGTCTTATGTTTAGCGTAGGACACGGGATAATGTGCCATAGATCAATATTTGCCTTAATAATATTGAAGTGTACAGTATTGTGATTGAAGGCAGCTTTGGACGTGAGCAAAAAGTTGTTTTCATAACGATGAGAAAGTTTCACCATTGTTGTTGCTGTGGTCACGGTTCTCATTGGATGCTTGTCATAACACTTCTGTTTACAGCCATCTCAAAAACAGAATGACAGGAATGACGACACAAACACTGTTGCCCTTCTCGATGGACTAATAGAAAATGGGACTTTGAAAATCGAAGCCTCGATGACAAGAGATACAGAGAGGGAAAATATCAGATCCTGATCAGAGACGTTGCCATTTGGCCCCAACCCCGGAATCTCGGATAGTTACCAA
>NC_061105.1:5801527-5891527 GCF_015104395.2 Macrobrachium nipponense | reverse complement strand
ACTAAAGAACTAGCCAGCGATGACACATGGCAATGGCTACAGAGGGGAGAGCTAAAGAAGGAAACTGAAGGAATGATAACAGTGGCACAAGATCAGGCCCTAAGAACCAGATATGTTCAAAGAACGATAGACGGAAATAACATCTCTCCCATATGTAGGAAGTGCAATCTGAAAAATGAAACCATAAACCACATAGCAAGCGAATGCCCGGCACTTGCACAGAACCAGTACAAAAAGAGGCATGATTCAGTGGCAAAAGCCCTTCACTGGAGCCTGTGCAAGAAACATCAGCTACCTTGCAGTAATAAGTGGTACGAGCACCAACCTGAGGGAGTGATAGAAAACGATCAGGCAAAGATCCTCTGGGACTATGGTATCAGGACGGATAGGGTGATACGTGCAAATAGACCAGACGTGACGTTGATTGACAAAGTCAAGAAGAAAGTATCACTCATTGATGTCGCAATACCATGGGACACCCAAGAGTTAAAGAGAAAGAGAGGGACAAAATGGATTAAGTATCAAGATCTGAAAATAGAAATAAGAAGGATATGGGATATGCCAGTCAGTGGTATTAATAATTTCGTTTACCCCATAATCATAGGAGCACTAGGCACGATCCCAAGATCCCTGAAAAGGAATCTAGATAAACTAGAGGCTGAAGTAGCTCCAGGACTCATGCAGAAGAGTGTGATCCTAGAAACGGCACACATAGTAAGAAAAGTGATGGACTCCTAAGGAGGCAGGATGCAACCCGGAACCCCACACTATAAATACCACCCAGTCGAATTGGAGGACTGTGATAGAGAGAAAAAAAATAATAATAATAATAGGGCATGGGGTAATTTGAAGACTAACAGCGGCATTTGAGAACGCCTGGAATATTTATTTTAAACAATTTAATAATCCCCCAATAAGTTGGGCAACGCGAACTCAAGTACGGACTTTAAACCCACGAAAAGTGAACCACTCAATGCCAAGGGATTGTATAATTCATCGATACATTGATGGAACGAAACGCGGGTTCCATTTTCGCAGAAAAGCGAGACTGGCGGCTTCCTCGAAGCACATGCGAAGTTGCAAGCATGCAACGTCTCGTGTCTTTACAAGAGAGAGAAAAAATATGTACCTGTCATTGTTCCTATCGAGCGTTACTGGATGAGTCCGCTTGCTGGTTTACGCTGCCGGGTACGTAAGGTTGCATTCTTGCAGTTCTCTCTCTCTCTCTCTCTCTCTCTCTCTCTCTCTCTCTCTCTCTCTCTCTCTCTCTCTCTCTCTCTCCTAGAGATAAGTGAGCACACGATGTCTCCTCGGATGGACTAATACGATTTTTGAGACATCCTAGTCCTTGTAATTCTCTCTCTCTCTCTCTCTCTCTCTCTCTCTCTCTCTCTCTCTCTCTCTCTCTTCAAATACATGAGAGCCACAGTTGTAGCGTATGGATCCTACTTTTGCTCTGAGGTCTTGAGTTATTCATAATAAACTAACATGTATTATACGCGAGATATCAATAAGATTGTATAGTTTAATCCCAGTATCGACTTTAACACTTCTGCCACTGCTACTATTATCGGTAGTGTTGATACTATCAATAGTAAAATGACTATTAGAAACACTATTATTATCATCATCATGATAATTTCTTTGCAACGTCCCTCCGACCCCTAGTTGCAACCCCTTTCATTCCTTTTACCGTACTTCCGTTCTTATTCCCTTTCTTCCACCTGTCTATTCACCCTCTCGTAACAGGTGTTTCGCAGTGCAACTTCTGTGAGGTTTCCTTCCTGTTACACCTTTCGAACATTCTACTGTCTATTTCCATTTCAGCGCCGAATGGCCTCATTGGTCCCAATGCTTGGTTTGATCAAAGCCATATTTTCATAAGTCGAATCAAAATAAGTTCCTCACACCCTTTGTCCTTTGGAAATTGAAAGTCTTCCATCTATTGAAGCCAAATGTGACTACTGGAGCCTCTCTCTCTCTCTCTCTCTCTCTCTCTCTCTCTCTCTCTCTCTCTCTCTCCATTTTTTTTACGAGCGTAATTCAATGTCATACCGACGACATACGCCACCGATGCGTCGCCTTATTTGGCTTTATCGAGCGTCAAACCTTGTGACAAGTCCTGCGGGATTTCGGAGGTGGAAGGGGTTCGAGGTTGTGGTGGGTTATGGGGCGGGTGGCTTGTGGTTGAGGGATGTGGGAGTGGGAGTGGGAGGGGGAGGGGGGAGGGGAAGGTTTGTGATGGGGTTGTTCCGATCAACCGCGTATTGATGATGGCGTACATAGAGCATCAGTATGTGGGTATAGATCTTTTTCTTGGGCATCAGTGTGTGGGTATATATATATTTTTCTTGGGCATCAGTGTGTGGGTATATATATTTTTCTTGGGCATCAGTGTGTGGGTATATATCTTTTTCCGTGTGGATTGTCATCGATACCCTTTCGCTGTCAGTAATGGCTTTTTTCTCTTCTTGTTCGTCCATCGGGTTTCCTTTCCTTTCTAGAAGAAGGGAGGAGAGAGAGAGGAGAGAGAGAGAGAGAGAGAGAGAGAGAGAGAGAGAGAGAGAGAGAGAGAGAATGATTCATACCGTTTTTAGTATATTCCTCTTTCGTTCATTATTATATATGATGTGTATCTTTTTTATTGACCAAACGTATTTGTATTTACATAAATAAGTACTTATTATTATGGTGTGTATTGCATGTTACGTAAAGCACACACACACACACACACACACACACACACACACCATATGTATGTGTGTAAATAATAATATATATAATATAATATTATCATATATATATATATATATATATATTATATATCTATATATATATATATATAATTATATATTTTATATATATTTATATATATTATATATATATATATATTATATATATATATATATATATATATATATATATATATATATATATATATATATTCGTTGTAATGTAAATCAGGTGTTATATTACACCATGCATACACGTGCGTCATAACCGTACACAGAATTTCATGAATACATACGTATATACATAAGTACACACTCATTGTACGTCACATATGTAGTACCTACATACCCCGTCCTGTAGACCGGTGCCATTATGTGTGATTTATCTGTGCCGTGGCAGTGATGAACATTTTCAACATGGTTTGCCGGGCACACGAGTGCCAACAATGGCATCCCCCGCAAAAAAAAAATAAGGAAAAAAGAAATATCTTGGCACGGAGTCTCCTCCGTGTAACCCATTACTCAAAGTGTAATTTACGATTTTTTCTACTTATTTTTTATACTTCAAGTTTTTAAAGTTTTTTTTATCTGCGCGTCGTGTCACTTACTTTTATTTTGAGCATTTATTATGCCTTAGTATTTTAGTCTTGTGCTGGGGCAGTTATATGGGTGGTTACTTCTTTTTAAGATAATTATTTAGTAATATATATGTTTATTAATTATATGTTTATTTTATTTGTTTTAGAGAGATTCGTAAGAAATGAAACATCAGTTGCTTTTGAATAGTAATTTATCAGTCATAAGATGCATTCACTTATTATTATTATTATTATTATTATTATTATTATTATTATTTATAATAATGTAATGATAATAATTTCCCTCACGATTTATCGTCTGCCAAACACTGCTTCGTTCTGAGAATTTCTCCAAGCCTCAGCGAACCCAGTGTTACTTGTTTAGGTCTGATCAATACCTGGGCAGGTTTATTATTATTATTATTATTATTATTATTATTATTATTATTATTATTATTATTATTATTATTCCAAAAATGAACCCTATTCATATGGAACAAGCCCACCCACCAAGGGGCCACTGACTTGCAATTCGAACTTCCAAAGAATATGGTTGCCATTTAAGGAAGTAAAGGAGAGAAAGAGAGAGAGAGAGAGAGAGAGAGAGAGAGAGAGAGAGAGAGAGAGAGAGAGAGAGAGAGAGAGAGGAATATACTATTGGGATTTCTCTTCCTTTCATAATTTCCCCAGCGTTATTTTTGTGCTGTTGTATATTTTGCCACACAGTGGGTCATTTTTTAGCGCTGTTTTTTTGGCCCACGCGATGGGTTTTTATATATATATATAGTATATATATATATATATATATATATATATATATAATATATATTATAAATTTAAATCATTATTATAGTGCTCATGAACGCAAGGTGTTTTTTATGTTGATGTTATGGTCATGCACGATTGTATCTTGGACATCGAGTACTACATGGTGAACTGTTATACAACTTTGGCTGCTCTCTCTCTCTCTCTCTCTCTCTCTCTCTCTCTCTCTCTCTCTCTCTCTCTCTCTCTCTCTCTTGGTATATGCACCTGCGCCGCATATACGCATAACCTCTTGTACAGTCATTATTTCATACGTACATCTGTGCGAGTATATTTATGCTTTTACGCGTCTATACCCCTTTTGTCTGGCTAGAGTACGTCAAAGCTTACTACTACGTCGTTTGCACTGTACAGTTCCCCACACGAAGTCCATTCGGTGGCGTGGATGTCTAGTTTCCATACACACACATACCCACACAATTCCCACGCAGTGTGTGTGGTTCTATGTCCGGGCTAACAAATATGTCTTTTTTTAATTTTTTTATTCGCTGCTGTGAGCTGACGTGATACCGGCACGGTGCCAGGGCATTGTTCCTGAGAGAGAGAGAGAGAGAGAGAGAGAGAGAGAGAGAGAGAGAGAGAGAGAGAGATTACTGAAACGCTCTGCATTAAAAAGTGGTTGGACGCAAGTTGCATTATTTATTATTTCTGACGCAACGGAGTAAATACGTGCGTAATCAGATGTAATCTGATTAGCGGGGTGGGGTCGGGGGTTAGTAATCATTACAGAGGACACTCTCATTTCCCTGACGTGTGGAAATGTCGAAGGATGAGTCCGGCATCGTATAAAAACAAGTAGGAAATCTCTCTCTTTTATATTTCCATGGTGGTTATAACCCTCCATTCTTTCGCTTCTATTGTCATTCCTGGTTGAGTGTCTCTAACGAAGCTATATCTGTCGGTTGTAAACCTCGTGTTGTATTTGGAGACAGTCCGTATAAGATGATAATCTCTCCGGTGGGGGGAGGGGATTAGTATGCCGTCAGGGCACCTCACATGGTATACTGTAGGCATCGGGAAAGTTGTGCATCGTCCCATCAGTTGCTAGCTACACTCATCTTTTAATCTTTTACTTCACCTCCGTTCCCCTTCTTCTCTTCAGCCTAGCTGTTCAGTCACTGCAGTTATTCGTCCTTTTCACTTGTCGAAAGCACTAACCGGCTGACAGTGCGCCCTCAGTGCGCTGCGTGGTAGCCAAACTTCCCTTCAAACCTCACTATATCCATTTCCCTTTCAGCTCTCGGTGACCTCATAGGTCCCAGCGCTTGTTGACCTCAGGCCTAAATTCTATATTCCGTTCTGTTCTGTTCTGTTCAAGCCATAATGGTCCGCTCGCGACCGGCTAATGCAAGACGGCTTCGCAAATAAAAATATTTTAAAGAGTTTGTAGTGACGCATTTTGAAGTGTCTTCAACCCATATTGGGCTTCTTGCCAGGACACGATGGCGATGGTAGTAGTAGTAGCCTTCTCTCCACGCCAGTCTTTAAAATACCTCGCTATATTTATTTATATATACTTTTCAAAGCTCGGACGCTGAATTATTTAAAATGAGATTCACGTGATCCACGAGAACTCGTTCTCTCTCTCTCTGCTTGCGGAAGAGGAGAGTTTTTTTTTTTTTTTTTTTTTTTTTTTTTTTTTTTGACTCTGTGCCTCTGGTCTCGTCTTATTTATTTGTAGTCGCCTCAGTTGACACAGTCCGATACAGGTGATAGATAGGTGGTTGGTTGGAGTTTCGTCATTTTGGGGAAATCATTTTTTGGTTCCATTAACTTTCACACAGTAATTGACGACTTGGTTCTGATGATAAATGATGAAAGTTTATATATATATATATATATATTATATATATATATATATATATATAATAATAGAATGGGGGGGAAATGGAAACAACATAATTGGCATTGCATACTGCTAGTGTGAGGATATATTGTTTGTGATGAAAAAAAAAAAAACGTGATTTTCAATCTTTGTACACACACACACACACACGCTATTCTGGACTTGTAAAAGAGGATGAAAGGTTCATAACGATGCGAAACCATCATTTTGGTATTGGCATCTGTTAAACGTGTTCCAAGAACATTCTCTTTTAATGGGGCACAAAGTCATCGGAAATGTACTACAATTACCGAGATGTTTGTACTACAATTACCGAGACGTTTGTGATGTGTGTGGCTCCTCTTCGTCGCCGTATGTTGCCATGTTTTCATCTGAAGAAATCGGTGAAGACGAAAGGAGTTTTGTTGGGATATCTTTTGCAAGTCAGGGACTCAGAAATGTCAGTGTCTCAAAAAAAAAAAAAAAAAAAAAAAAAAAAAAAAAAAAAAAAACACTTTTCAGTTAAGAATGTCATGTTGGTAGGCGTGTAGGTTGTTGATATCGTGTTTGACGGGGTTATGACGAAAAGGACATATATATCATTTGAGTCGGGTTGCATGGGGGAAAATCCCTCATTAACAACCCTCACTTATAACAGTTACCCATAACAGTAATTTGAGAATCACAGTAGGAAGGCAGTTTACCAGGAACAGAAAGAGAGAGAGAGAGAGAGAGAGAGAGAGAGAGAGAGAGAGAGAGAGAGAGAGAGAGAGAAGAGAGAGATGATGATGTTCCGTTACGAGACACGTCGTCCCCTCAGAGGGAATTGTATATTTTGGCAGCCGGGAGTGTATTATATATGGAAGCACTTTGACCGTGATGACATTTTATAGTCTTGGCGCATAGCCTGCTCTGGGCGAAGGAGTTATTGTCTTTTCTTTTGTGTTCCCGTTCTTTGCTGTTGTTTTTCTTCCCTTCCACGTCTGCCGGTGTCGGTTGCTAAACAGAAAAGACTTAAGCTTGTGCTATAAATGAACCCAACTTCCAAATTAAGTAGGAAGTACCATGCTGTTAGCCACTTTATATACTATATATATATATATATATATATATATATATATATATATATATCTATATATATATATATAATATGTATGTATGAAATAAACATCCGGTATTGATGTAAATGATTTACTCTCTAAATTAAATAACCAGGTACCATCGATTTAGTTTACTCTAGAATTAAAAAGACAATTTGCCTCCCTTTCTTAGACGTTTTGATACATAGAGAACCATTTCCATGTAAATTCAGTATTTATAGGAAACCGACTAACAACTTAACTTATGTTCATTTCTTCTCAGGCCACCATCTTAAATATAAAAATATCAATTTTTTCCTCTATGTTTTTACGAGCATTGCGAATGTCAAGTCCCACAATATTTGGATCAAGAATTTGAATACGAATAAGAAAAATCAGGGAAAGATTTATTGCTATCCTTCACAATATTATTAGACATTTGTTATAATAAAGCCCACAAAAAGTTTTATACTTGAAAAACAAAAAACCACACAGAAAGAAAATTCTAAGAACATTTCTCAGTTTGCCTTATTTTAACGGATTTGAAACCATTAAACCATTGTTAAAAAGCTTTTAATGTCAACCTTGTTTCTTCCTATAATAACACACTAAAAAGAATGTTAATAAAAAATGGCCCCAGAGAAAGCAACAACATAATATATAAAATTCCATGTATGGATTGTCCCTCATTCTATCTCGGACAGTCGAGCAAGGGCTTAGAAGTAAGGCTAAGCCAGCATAAATACTCTGTAAAAACTGGGCAAAAATCTAATGCATTATTCATTCATTTAAGTGAAAACAACCACCGAATTAATTGGATTGATAGTTCAGTAATTGCACGGTCAAGAGATGTCTTATCACGAAATCTTTTAGAATCTGCTTAATACAACTTACTTTTCATTGTAATTTCAATGTTAGTCGTGGCCTTTTTCATTTAGACCCTTGTATCTGTAACATGTTTAAGAATGACCTCAAATATATAATTACTGACTTAAATAAAAATCAGTTTGCCTTAGAGTTATTAAAAATTTTATTGTAATGTATGTCTGTCATGTTTTGTGAATATGGTTTTGTTTACCAGGTTCCGTATAGCTGTCACCTATAATCCTTTAATTGTCTGGAGATTGTATCTGAGATGATTGTCTTAAACCTTTAATTGCACCCTTTGTTTATGCTTGTTTGGGAAGGTTTCTTATCTTCCAGGTGTGTCGGATTCTAGGCACTAATCCTTTTATAATCCCTATCTGTCAGTTATACGAACCTTCTTGTATTGTCTTTTCTCGTATTTTTTGTCAGTATCTGCTTCAGTAAGGGCTTTTAAGCCGAAAGATCTCGCAGACTCCTTCGTTTATTTTTCCTTCGTGGCATTTATCTTTATATATATATATATATATATTATATATATATATATATATATATATATATATATATATATATATATATATATATATACACGTAAATTAATATTAATATATTATTGCTAGTGTGATATGAGTGGCCAAAGCAGGGGAGATAGCAGGATGATTGCAACTCCCCAAGGAAATGAAGTGTGGAGGTTTGAGTGCGAGTTAAAAGTAAAAAAGAAATTTTTTTTTTTATTTGTAGTCAATGCGGCACAAGAAAAATGGAGAGAAGGCGAGAGATTTCTAGATACTTAGGAGATCGTCAAGAGGTTAAAAAAAAAAAAAAGGTTAGCTGAATTGAGAGGATAAATCGGAACATTTTGAGTTGATTTTGATCACGTGGAAATAACGGACGATGATGACTTGGTGCGAAAGTGTATCAGTCTGAACTATTGAAGGAGGCAAGGAGAAGAAGGGTAAGTAATTGTTAATATCATTCAGAAGAGGTAAATGTCGCAGTATGTTGAGGGAGTCTGATGCGCTGCTGCTGCTGCTGCTGGTGAGCCCCCTGTATAGGTATACTAGGTATGTGCCATGGAAGCTTTCTGTAGTGGGGATGATCCATGCCACAGAAGTTTTAAGTGTGAATACACCAGCGGTCATTTTCTCGAGACTAAAACCCCCTTTTGGGAAAACGTCTTAATGTTAAAAGGAAAGTGAGAGGTGCTTTAGAAATGATGAAAGATATACTCGCACATTCGATTAGAAAGAAAAGCCCTCCTTATTAAATGTTTAAAAACGTTGATTTAGTGACCTTCCCTTGCAGTTAATGGGGAGGCTATAAACGTACACATACAACTTGAAAGGGGGGAGAAAAAAATCCTAATTTTTCCACCTTTTCGTCTTCTCTCTCTTAACGAATTCCTCGTCCTCGTTCTTGCCTGCAAGGATAGCCTTTCTACTTAAGCTGCAAGGATGTCTGTGCTTCCTACATTGCAAGGATGTCGGAAGTTCTTTCTAGATCGCAAGGATGTCAGTTCTTCCTTAAAGGAGTGAAAGTTCTGGCTATATTTGTGTTTGAATGTGTGTGTGTGTGTGTTTGTGCTCGTGCTGGGCGTGTGGAATGGTTGTCGTTGGGGAAAGGGTGTGTGTGTGTGTGTGTGTGTGAGTGTGTGGGGGGGGGGGGGGGGGGGGGGGGGGGGGGGGGGGGGGGGGGGTGGGGGGGGGTGGGGAGAGAAAGGGTCAGGGGTGTACGGAAGCGGAAAAATCCTGATTAGGGCAGGATTTTCGAGGGGTTACCGCCCCCTGCAGTTCATCTCGATGTCGAGGGAGATGGAGTGTCTTAATTCTTCTAATGTTTGTTTTACCCTCAGAATTTTTGGAATTTTTAGAGGTAGACTCTCTCTCTCTCTCGATCTCTCTCTCCTCTCTCTCTCTCTCTCTCTCTCTCTCTCTCTCTCTCTTGAAGTGGTTTGAGTAGTGGAGTCTGAATCCTTTCAATATTTTTTCCCTTTAGAATTGTAGAATTTCACGGAGGTAAAATTTGCTCTCTCTCTCTCTTCTCTCCATCTCTCTCCTCTACTCTCTCCTCTCTCTCTCTCTCTCTCTCTCTCTCCTTCTATCGTCTCGTCCTTACGCAGTTGAAGAGGTTGTAATACGATGATGTAGGAGCATTAGAAAGAATTGATAGGCTCAAGTGGAACTCGTTTGAATCCTTCGTTTTCTTCCTTCGTTGTTTTTCTTTTCACCTTTTTATTTTGCTCTATTTTCTCTCTGTGCATTTTTATCTTGCAGTCTTTTTTTCCATTTTGAATATTATTTCTATGCGTTTTCTCAAATTCCTTTCTCGACTATTTCCCAGTATCTTTATTTCATACTATTTTTTCGCATTCTCTTTTTTTCTTTCTCTTTTTTTCTCTGTTTATTGTCCTTCAGGGTTTTCTATTTATATTTAGAAGTTTTGTTATTGTCGCGTATCTGTTTATATTAAATATCTCCTCATTTGCATCTCCTTCATATTCATTATTTTGAACTGAGAAAATTGTCTCGGTCTTCCCTGTAATGGGATATTTATTTATTTACTTATTTACTTCATTACTTGTTAAGTCTAGTGGTGAGGACACTCGCCTCGCTATCTCTAGAGGTCTCAGGTTCGATTCCAGGCCGGGCTAGGAAATATGAAGAGATGACCCGTTCAAAGTCATCTTCATCGAGTCTCTATTGGCCTGACCTCTGAGAAACAAGTATCTGGCCCCCCCCTGACCGAATTTTTTTTTTTTTTTTCTTATCATAGCCTTTCATTGTGGTTGTATTTCACTTTCAGTGCCGAATGACCTCGTAGGTCCCAGCGCTTAGCTTTTGGCCTGAATTCTTTATTGTCTTCTGTTCTATTTTTATCATTTCAATCCTTTTTTTGTGGCACATTTTCTTCTTTTTTTTTCATTCCTTCGATATTCGGAGACGGATGAGCTTGTCCGAAGTGGGAATTGGATGCCTCATTCATCCCCGAGAGAGAGAGAGAGAGAGAGAGAGAGAGAGAGAGAGAGAGAGAGAGAGAGAGAGATCAGCAACAGTCGGTGCTCTCCTTGTGGATTCTCTTGCCCCTTTTTTATTTTTATCCTTCCGTGGCGTTTTGTATTTCCAGTTTTTTTAAAAGTTTTATTTCAGTATTTTTATTTTAAAGGGGAAGTGTTGAGGAGACTGAAGGACGGTGAGGGAAGGTGAGAAGTGAGGAGTGAGGCAGTTTTTTTATTTAATTAACTCCTAAAACGACAGATGGAGTTAGGGAAATTTTTCGTTTTCATTTATTTATTTATTAATTTTTTTTTTCAGGTAAAGGTCCTTGGTTTCCGATAATAAGGATTAGCTCCTCGTATGTGGAGAGACTGCAAATCTAGAACATTTTTTTGTCTACATATTGTATTAAAAATTTAATTATAAATTATATATATTTATATATGTATGTGTATATGTCAGTATACATATATCTGTACATATCTATGCTCGTATACATACATATTGTGGGTGTGTTTGTACAATAACACACACACACACACACACACACACACACACACACACATATATATATTATATATATATATATATATATATTATATATATATATTATTATATTGTGTATTTAAGTAACTATAACACTTGTACTATAGTAGATTCACATCAACCGTGCATTTGATGTCTAGGCCAGTCCCTTACGACGCTCCTGATTGGCTGTTGATAAGCCAATCACAGGGCTGGAAACTCTCAGTCTCTTTTGAGAGTTCACATGGGTAGGATATATGTTCCACCTCTCCTGAGGGATACGTCTTTCAGGAGAGGTGGAACATACATCCTGCCTATGTGAACTATCTCGAGAGACTGAGAGTTTCCAACCCTGTGATTGGCTTATCAACAGCCAATCAGGAGCGTGGGGAGGGACTGGCCTAGACATCAGATGCACGGTTGATGTGAATCTACTATAGAAAATGTTTCCAATCTTATTCCCCTTTTCTAGTTCGACCTATTTTTTCCAACCCTCCCTGCTCCTCTGATTGCACCAACAGCTGTGAAACACTGTGTAGTATTTTGATCTGACGAAATCCATTAATTCAGTTCGCCCTTCTGCCTCCATCTCCCCCACCCCCCTTTCTCTCCCGCCCTAAAGAAAAAAGGTTTAAAGAAAAGGGGAAATTCATTCAGTTTCCTTCTGCTCAACTTTTATTTCTTTAATCCTCAAAAGGGGAGCCGGTCCGGAATTCTGGAAGAAATCAAGAGACTGAAAATCTTCCAAAGTCTCTCTCTCTCTCTCTCTCTCTCTCTCTCTCTCTCTCTCCTCTCTCTCTCTCTCTCTCTCTCTCTCTCTCTCCAGGTTTTCATTTTGTTTCATACGCTCTGTACATGTCTCGCGTCCTAAATTTTCGTGTTTTGTTTATAATTTATCTTTGTGATTTATTATTATTTTATTTTATTGTATTTTATTATTTTTTCCTCACGGTCAATTTTATTTTTCACTTTATTGTATTTTATTTGTTTATTTCTCTATCACAGTCATCCTATTCGACTGGGTGGTTTTTATAGTGTGGGATCCCGTCTTGCATCCTACCTCCTTATAGGAGTCCATCACATCACTTTTCTTACTGTGTTACTCTGTGTGTTGTTTCTAGTAGCACACACTTCTGCACGATCCTGGAGCTACTTCAGTACCTAGTTTTCCCAGGTTCAGGGATCTTGGGAACGTGCCTAGTGCTCCTATGAATTTTGGGTACAATGTCCACTGGCGTATCCCATATCCTTCTTATTTGTATTTTCAGGTCTTGAGACTTCGATTTTTTTTTTGCATCATCGCTTTGAACTTCAGAGGTTTCCAATTGCACGACATCCTCAGGACTTTGTTGTAGTCTGTTTAGTCTTTTTATATATTTTTTAATGTTTTTATGATAAATATACGTTTTCGCGACTTACATTTCCGGATTTCTTTCTTAATGCAGTGATTTCCCAAGGCCTTGTGATTTTCTTTTTATATGTTGGGGTGTATTGCATTCATTACTATAGGTTCTTTGCAGCGTCCCTTCGGCCCCCTAACTGCAACCCTATTTTATTCGTTTTACTGTACCTCCATTCGTATTCTCATATATTTTTCGACGTCTACCTTTCACCGCTGAGGTCAACAGAGGCAGCCGTCATTCATTGACCCGTTCGTGACTTGTCGCATTCGTTGTAATTATATACAAGCAAGCTTAATAAATATAGAAAGGGACCTTGGCTTGAAGTGTCAGTATTTCAGTGAAATATTCGAGAAAGGGAAGGAAGGAAGGAAGGAGAAATGTAAATTGTAGTTGCGACACTTCTGTCAGTATGAATGTCTGTTTATCAGGGAGATTAAGAGGAGTAGGATAGGAAAGGTAAAAATCACCTTGGAGAGAGAGAGAGAGAGAGAGAGAGAGAGAGAGAGAGAGAGAGAGAGAGAGAGCGTCACCTCGGAAACCAAAGTCAATATTGCATCGGGTCATACACCAGGGAGGAGGGACTATAGGTCTAAAGCCCCTCGACCCCTCCCCCAACCTTTTTAATCGCCTCGATGGGTTTTGACCTCGGATGGGATCGTGTTTACATCACTTTCACACACACACACACACAGACACTTTCTTTCAGACTTTCTTTCAGACTTTCTTTCATCCCCCACCCCCACCGCACAGACATATTTTTTTCACGATCACATTTTTTTTGTGCACATTACCAGCATTTCTTTATCATTTTTATCAGTATTTTTAAGTTAGTTTTTTTTTTCTGATCACTTTGATGACAGATGGCCCTGTTTTGTATTTATTGATCTGCTTTTTATTTTTTATTTTTATCCGGCACTTGAGTCCTTCTTCTTTGTAGTTACTTGGACATTAAAGTCTGCAAGCCTTTGAATGAGTTTATTAAAATAGCATTGATGCTGTTGCACTCTTTGTGTCAACTACTTTTGCGTAAAAGATTGTAAATATGAATTTTACGAGAAACATTACTCTCAAAGTTATCTCCATGGGGAGAGGGGGGGATGGCTAGTAACGTAAGTGCTCCTCACGCGGTGCGCAGTAAGCATTACTTAAGGTTCTTTGCACAACGTCCATTCTGACCCTATAACTGCAACCCCTTTCATTCCTTTTACTGTACCTCCGTTCATATTCTCTTCCATCTCGCTATCCACAATCTCCCAACGATTTTTTCATAGTGGAACTGCTCTGAGGTTCTCCTCTTGTTACACCTTTCAGACCTTTTTACTGCCAGTTTCCCTTTCGGCGCTGCATGACCTCATAGGTCCTAGCTCTTGGCCTTTGGCCTAATTTCTATGTTCCATTTGAAGTTATGGTAAGCTGTAAGCAACGTATTCTTGCAGTGTTTCGAGAGCAGAATCCCAAACTAAATTATTCCACTTAAAAGTAGAGGTGGATAAAGTATGTTGACATCATAAATATTTTGCCTGGAGAGGAAAATGTAAACATTTTATTTCAGTTGAATTAAATGAATTTGTGACTTCAGTCAAATTCGATATGCTAATGGAAAGTGATTGTAGCTTTCCCCCTCCCCCCCCCTTTTTTTTTTATTGTCGGTTATAATAGGCTTTAATTGAGCTAATGCACTCTATCAATATATCTGCCTACGCACATTTTAATTTTGAACGCGACAGTAAAGTAAAGAACTCGGTTATCACATCCATGGTTTCAAGAGCATTGTGCGTGTATGGAGCCGTGAATATTTTGATCATGGAATTGATCTAATGGGAAATTCTGGGCGGGAGTTCGAATACCACAGGAAAATGACAGGCAGAGGATCAGTACCAAGCGCTTTCGCCTATTAGGCGCGGCGATGCCTAAATAAACAGGCGAAAGCGCTTGGTACTGACCCTCTGCCTGTCATTTTCCTGTGGTATTCGATTTTTCGATTATATAATGAAGTCACGTACATCTACTGTAAATTTTAAGCATATATATATATATATATATATATATATATATATATATATATATATCTATATATATATATATGAGTGCTCGTGCATGGGTAGTACGTGCATGCGCGCCCTTGCTTGCTTGCTTACTTTTTTTTTCAGCTGTAACTGCAACTGATATAAATAAATGCAACACGTTGACATTTATATATTGATGGAAGCTGACCTTAGAATGTTCATTTATTGATACCACAATTGGTCATAGGCCTCGAGCCCAATAAATTGTGATGCCAGAAAGCAACTTCCTGATTTAAATACAAGAGAGAGAGAGAAAAGAGATTTGTATATCGTCTAGTTGAACTTAGGTATTTTTAAAGAAGAGAAAGATTTAGGCGTACACGTTGCGCTATGCAGTTAGAGAGTTATATCTTTTAGCAAAGCGTACATAAACATATATGTATATATAATGTATTGAAAGAGAAAATATAGAAGTTCCACGATGCGGATGTGATAAAAAAAAAAGCTTGATTGCATAATTAGTTTGCATAGTTGTTTGTCTTGCTCATCAGTAGAATAATTCGTTTGTCCAGTTGATAAGTGCGTGTGTGTTTTGTGTGATCATTATTGCAGGAGACAAATTTCCAGATCTCCACTACCCGGAACCGATTAAAAAAAAAACAACATAATTAACATAAGAAAGATTACGAAGGAACTCTTCCACTTCAGTTCAAGGGCAGATCTCTCTCTAGACCCTGTTGGATTTCCATCTTTAATCATATTTACCCTAGGAACGTATCTCTCTCTCTGTGGTTGTGGGGATATTGGGTACGAAGTGACCTCCTTTCCCCAAATCGTACCTTCTGCCGGAGTAGACGTCAGCACGTGGGAACCTTTTGCAATATCTAATTCCGCTTTCGCTAGAATCTTGAGCTGTGTTGCTAGCTTCTCTCTGGTTAGTCGCTTAGTCTCATCCCTTGGAGACGAGGTTCCCATAGCTTCTTGGGCATTCACCCACCCAAAAGCTGGCCAAAGGCAGTGGTATGACATATTCCCTACGAACTTGGCGTGGGGTAGTACTTAATGGCAGTAAAAATGCCACAAAGATCTTGCGTGAAGGCAAAAGAGTTTTACGTAATTTAAGAAAATATTTTTATGAATTCGAAGCAAATTGTCACGAAGATTTATATCACCGTGATTATTTTTTTTTATTTTGATTAACCCGCAAATATTTCAGATTTTTGAAAGCGAGTCATATTAGCGATGAAGTTTTGAGCAAAATAGGTCAATTTAACAGGTAAGTTAAAGTAGGCCATATGACTTGACGTACACCATTTGATATGTTCATACCCAGCTGATAATTAAGTCCTTAACCTACCTTTATCGAAATGTTATTACAATAGTGCTGAGGCATATAACATCAAGTTAGAGTGGGTTACAGTTCTCCATTCCACAATTATAAGGCGAGCTAATCAGCAAGACTAACATAAAAAAAAAAAAAAAAAAAAAAAAAAGTCCGCACAGCAGTCATCCTCTCTCCCCTACTTGGTTTCAGAATGTCCTTGTTGCTTAGCGTGGTTCATTTGAATTGCAAATGCGCATCGTGATGGTCTTTCCTTTTTCTCTCTCTGCTTTTAGACTTCACTTTTTTTTTCTCCTCTTAGTTGTAGTACTGTTTCTCGACGGACGTAAATGATACGAGCAGGTGTTCTGTGACGTTAGTCTGAGTGGACAGTTGTAGCTTCTGTCGTCAATGGCCTTTTGAATAGGACCTGTGCGCTAAATTTTGCCGGTTTCTGCCTGATCAAATCAGAATTATAGCTCTATAGCTTTATGTAACCCATTGGCCGCTTATACGATGGCTCTATGGAACAAGATTATATATATATATTATATATATATATATATATATATATATATATATATATATATATACTGTGTGTGTGTGTGTGTACACAGGAATCAATTGAATGCCGTTCATGTTATTTCATTCCAACGAAACGGTTCCTTATGCCAGAGAGAGTCTAATAGTGTGTGATAGAGCAGATTTAGTCAATTTGCATACTGGAGTTTAATATGCGCGCCATTGGGCTAGCAATGTCTTGCAGGACACGTCTAGAATTTTAGTTCCTTTGAGGACTAAATCGATATCGTATGATAAAAACCACCCCACCTTGCAGTGGATAACGCCGGCTTCTTTCGATAAGCATGAGATACCGAGGGTGGTGGATGCACACTCCTCCCCGAACTATCATAGTGTGTCCTGGCCGCTTGCCAGATCTATTTTGGGCCAACCTCCGATGGCAAGTGTTTGTGTGGTTTGCCCTGGCGCGCGGTTTTGTTAGTTTTCCGCGATTTGCTGTTATGTCACGACGAATGTCAGTCTCCAGTTGACCTTTGGAGATTATTGTCAATGTTTCTAATCGTTTATAACGAATGGATGCGTCGCATTTTCCTCCTTTTATCAACGTCTGCAAAAAGCGTCCTTTTTTTTTTTTAAATCCTGCGCTTCTCCGGCCATTGGGCGGGAAGGAGCCCGTGGCCGGGCTGTGATTGGCCGGCCGAGGGTGGATAGCGCGCGTCGATTGGCCGAGGCAGAGGTGTGTCTGGGGGCCGGCACCTGATCAATGACATCAGCAACTACGCACGCAGAGGAGGGAATTTTCCACCTGCCCGAGTTGCGCGCTTAGACACATTCCTAGGCTCCCTTATTATCCCTTTGCGCAGATTTCGTCGATTAGGGAAAGCGAGATTAACACGTAGCAGTAGATTCGATGCCTTAAATCCGTATGCTCGCATGACGTCATCCTGCTGGATGAAATTGCAGAGGCTTTAGACCGATGGCTGCATGGGGAACTTCCTCAAAATGTGTTCGTTCGAATGTGGCGAAGTCGACTTGCTTTGGTGGGCGTTGTTGGGTGGGCTTTTCTCGTTAATGGTCATATCACGCCCCCCTCCCTCACGGGGTTCATTTTGCCTCTATTTCAGGAAATTGCCTCGAAGTATTTAATACATATCAAGTAGCGTAGCTTCTTCAAGACCCGAGAAAATATGCGTCTCTGTGATATAGACTCCGATGAGAAAATGCTAATAAAATCAATTCTCCGTCTTCATACTCGACGAAACATTTGATGAAGGACTGGACATGCGTATTCCTCCATCTCCCAAGTCCAATTTTTTTTTTTTTAAATGTTCCCTTATTTGAAAGCACAGTCAACCTGAATTTGTTGCAGCCACTTCTAAAAAAAAAACTCGGGCGTAATGACGATATACTAGGCCTATGCATCATAATGTGAATTTCTGTTTAGCATACGTAGTACCATGTGGAGTAAGGTTTATGTTATTGTTTAGAATTGGACATATTAGTGGATGGATACTGTAAGACATGGTTGCTATATTTTGCATTCTTAGTATGATTGGGCTCTAATTAGTGGGTGGGTACTAAGACTTGCTTGCAATGTTTTGCATTGTTAGTACGATATGTCTCGAAAATAATGTCTGTGCGAGATGTGTAGGCGGAAAGGGGGTTGGGGAGGGGGAGTTGTGTAGAGAGAGAGAGAGAGAGAGAGAGACCGGATTGAGATATGGGGGATACTTTCTTATGGGTGGGGTGGGGGGGGGGGGGGAGTAGGAGAGCTACGTTGTCCCCCAGACCAGACTCCGTCACTTCATCGTTCTGGTGTGGCTGTTGAGAGCGCGGTGTTGGCTCCTGGTGGGAAAAAACCAGCCCTTGTTTTAACTTCATATACTGACGGGAGTATCGAGGGTATCGGCCGTGTCCATAAACGCCCGGTTTGTGATTTGTCTTAGACTGATGTGCTGAAAACAGGCTGTTATTTCCCCGCCATAACGTTATATTATAGGTCTAGAAGTGGGAAGTGTGTGCTTTAGCCAGTGGTGTGCTACCGAGGCTCGTGCAACCCACCTCGGCATTAGAGAGGAGATCTTTTTTTTTTCTGCATCGAAAAACACGATGGTTTTTGCAGCGAGGATAAACTGTTGCAGTCATCGGCCTTCGGACGCTTTTGTGTGTAGATACATGAGGACTTTAGGTGCCGAGTCTGTGGATATTGAGAAATACAGGCCCTCTTAAATTCGGTCTCGCGGAGGGAACGCAGTTTTTAACGCTTGATAATTTTTCACGCCCAAGTGAGTAGTGGTTCTGTTGAGAATATATTTTAATGTGAAAAATGCTTATTATACTGGTAAAGCCAGGTAATTTAGTAGTATTTTTTTCTCTTTCGATAATATTTTGCTTCTTGCTTGTGTGCGTGTGTGTGTGCGCTTGCTTGCTTGCTAGCACACATTCATTCATACATACATAGTACTACGTATTTTTTTAACGCGTCCAACATCACTTGTCATCATTATTTATTGGTTAGTTAATGTATGTTGGCGTTAAACCCGCTCTCATTCATTCAAGAAGAATCGAGCGTCTCTCTCTCTCTCTCTCTCTCTCTCTCTCTCTCTCTCTCTCTCTCTCTCTCTCTCTCTCAAATAATTGCCTTCGTTTTTGCCATTGTATTTTGATGGCGGTGATGTTTGTTCGTGTTTCCGTTCGACTGTGTTGATGAAAAAAGCCGATGACTTGCAGGTTCTAAACTATGACGCAATCAACAATCTCTCTCTCTCTCTCTCTCTCTCTCTCTCTCTCTCGCTCTCTACAGTGGGCTTCATTCATGATTTTCTTGGCCTGCTTCTCTCTCTCTCTCTCTCTCTTCTTCTCTCTTCTCCTCTCTCTCTCTCTCTCTCTCTCTCTCATATGCAGTTACATCATTCCATGAATTGTACCAGTTTTCTGGGCTGCTTCTCTCTCTCTCTCTCTCTCTCTCTCTCTCTCTCTCTCTCTCTCTCTCTCTCATACAGTGGCTTCATTCTACGACTTTCTGCTCTCTCTCTCTCTCTCTCTCTCTCTCTCTCTCTCTCTCTCTCTCTCTCTCTCATCTATATATATTATGCGAATGAGGGTCACTTTCATCTCACTAGTCCTTCGTTTCTTCGATGTAACAATAAAAGGTAGTTCGCTGTAAATTTGGGCTCGCTTACAGCACGTAATTGTTATCCGTTCAGAGACGTTACTTGATTTGGTCGGCGCCATTAGAGGTAATTCACTTGCATGGCCTTGTTTCTATCAAAAGAATTTTTTTTTTTTGCGCTTGTTGAAAGCGTGTGCGATTGCGCAGCTGAGAATATATTCGTCATTCTCTCTCTCTCTCTCTCTCTCTCTCTCGCTCTCTCTCTCTCATCTCTCTCTCTCTCTCTAATCTATCTATGTGTATATATATATATATATAGTATATATATATATACATATATATACTATATATATATTATATTATACCATATATATATATATATATATATATATATATTTATATATATATATATATTATATATATATATATACATATATATATATATACTATATATATATATATATATATATATATATATACATATATAGATATATATATATATATATATATATATATAATAATATATATATATATATTCATTCATTTACTTCAATGGTTATTTATTTATTATGAGAAAACAAATTAACTCTTTGATCATGTTAGACGATAATTGACAACACCAACAAGAACAACAACAGTAATAATAATAATAATAATAATAATAATAATAATAATAATAATAATAATAATAATAATAATAATAATAATAATAATGAGTAATAATAATAAAATTATTATTATTATTATTATATTATTATTATTATTATTATTATTATTATTATATTATTATTATTATTATTTTATGAAGGCCATTAATTTTCAATTCCAGCATACGTAGAATAGGAAAAACAATAATAAAATATTTTTATTATATTATTATTATTATTATTATTGTTGTTATTGTTATTGTTGCTGTGTTGTTGTTGTTGTTATAGAAGACCAATCATTTGCAAATGCAGCACATGTAGAATGTGAAGAAAAAAATATATATGCACAGGACAGATCGAAGGCAATAACAGATAACCAAACAACCGGCGAATAATGATTTCCACACACGCAATCAATAACTCTGAATCAGAAGCTCTTACTAAGCCCTCTGGATTCCAGCCGTGAGCTAAGATCGTCAAGTCCAGACCGTCACTTATGTAGTACGTATGCGCTTAATTACTCTGCGAAGTCCTCTAGCCCCTTACCGTCGCTGTATATTAATTTGAATAGTGGGATATATATATTATAAAGTTCCAGACCATGTCAAGTTCGATTATTAAAAAGAATTCACCAACTACATAACGGCAGGCTGGAGATGGGTGGAGATTCGTGAAAGAGAAGGCGAAGGGAAGACAGAGAGAGCTCCCCTGGCCGTATTACGACGTCGTTACCGAGGAGATTATGAGAATCTGTGAGAATCTGTGTGTGACATCGGCAGGAGGACGAGGTGGCCGAGGGTGACCCCGACCACCACGACGACTCGCTGTCTCCACCGCCGTATACCGGTTTCAGCCAGCTTCCTCTCGCTCAGTCATGCCAGCCTTTGGAGAAACTCTGCGGATTCCACGACCCGCGTTTCACATTGAATTTCGTCTGCTTTATTTTTTTATATATATTATTTTTTAAATTATTTTCGTTTGATTGTCACTTCGTTCAGGCTGATAATGATGATGCAAGAACTGATATTTTTGGAGTGTATTGACTAATTGCTCTGCCTATGGAGTAGGTTTGCGTTATGGGGGTAAGTGCGCATTTGTAGGTTAAACGTATTATAATTCAACATATTTACTTGACACAAGAGCAACATATAAATCAAAGTGCACAAATAAGTTAAAATTTGTATGCAGTTCGCTCTAACTAAACGTTATGATGCAACATTATGTTTGCGTGGCAAAAGAACAGCATATAAATATAAAAGTACATAAATAAGTGAAAATCTTTAGAGTTTTTGCACGTCATTCTGACCTTCATATTTCTGTGTGCTCGTATTTTTTTGTTTTTGTTTACCTTGTTTTTTGTGAAATGGTTTTGTGGTTTAACCACCTTCAAGTAATGATATATTGAGAGAGAGAGAGAGAGAGAGAGAGAGACGGAGACGGGCGGAGAGGAGAAGAGGAGAGGAGGGAGAGAGATGAGAGGAGAGAGAGGAGATGAGAGAGCCGGAGAAGGAGAGAGAGAGAGAGAGAGAGAGAGACCCTCTTAAATACTCGAGAAAAACCAATGGGACTTTTATACTGATTAAATATGTGTTGCCTTGATTAAACGCTCATATTCTCTCTCTCTCTCTCTCTCTCTCTCTCTCTCTCTCTCTCTCTCTCTCGTTTTTATGCATTTTGTTTATACATTTTTTTATTCGTACTTCATCTTCTTCATTTTTTAAAAATGTATGCAACTTTAAAAAAAAATAGGAACCCATAAAAAAGTAAGCAAAACACCAACAATAGAAGAAAACAACAGAAGGATAAATAAATAAATACTGAACTGGCAGATTAACAAAAGCAAGCAATATGATTGTCCCAGCCAGATATCCTTCATCCTTACTGCGCCAGTATCCTCCTGGAGCTCCTAATATGCAATTCATGGTGACGAATCCTATCTTCTGAAGGATTTGATTGATTTTTTTTGTTTTGTGCTCATTGACTCATGATTTGTTGGAATGCTCTCTCTCTCTCTCTCTCTCTCTCTCTCTCTCTCTCTCTCTCTCTCTCTCTCTCTCTCTCTCTCTATTCACTTCTTCGCTTCCTGGACTTAAATAAACATTGCTTCCAGTTGGCCCTGTGGGTTTTCCTGTATATACTTATTCATAAAGTGCTTCGTGCTCTCTCTCTCTCTCTCTCTCTCTCTCTCTCTCTCTCTCTCTCTCTCTCTCTCTCTCTCTCTCTGTGTGGTTTCTGGTAACTGGGTAAAGACTTAAAGACTTGATGGGGTGGGAGGAGAGGGACCAAGTAAATCAATAACTCCAGAAGGTGCCTTACCCTTAAGAATACCGTTTATTAAAGGTCAGTGGAGAAGGGGAGAGACCTTTTTTTTGTCTTTGTAACGCCAGGGTGATGGAGGCCGCTCAGTCAGTCAGTCAGTCAGTCAGAAGAAGAGACGGTTCGGATATTAGAGGCGGTCTGTTGGCACTTGCAACGGTTTTAGCAATGTGGTGATTTTAAATACAGTAATCTCAATATTGAATATGAAATATAGTTTTCATTGCCAGTTTATACAGCTTTGAATACTGTTTTCTTTGTGGTGTTTGTTTTTTAAATAATACAGTTTTCATTGCCAGTTTTTACTGATTTGAACACTGTTTTCTTCTTGATATTTGTTTATTAAATATGGATTGCAGTTTTTCCTGATTTGAACACTGTTTTCTTCTTGATATTTGTTTATTAAATATGGATTGCAGTTTTCATTGCCAGTCTATACCGATTAGAATAGTTTTCCTCATGGTATTTGTTTATTGAATATGAAATACAGTTTTCATTGCCAGTTTTTACAGCTTTGAATAATGTTTTCTTCGCGGTATTTTTTTTTTAATTAAATATGAAATACAGTTTTCATTGCCAGTTTATACAGCTTTGAATAATGTTTTCTTCGCGGTATTTTTTTAATAGCGGGTGAAAAGGTATAATTGTGGCAGGTTTATGTTTTGGATGCTCTGCATGATGCAGAATTGATTGCAGTTTTCCCTCCCGTGTTGCAAGGAGGCTACGTGGAGTACTGTTTTCACTTTCATTTGACGAAAAAAGCAATTCATAACTCCACTTTCAAGTGTTATGTGTAATGCGGTTTTCTCTGGCATCCTCGAAGAAGCCATAATGGAAGACTTATCTACGTCAGTTTTATCAGGGGCCAGTGTAGGATATATACTGTTTTCCTTGACAATATGCAGGGGAATGTGGGACATTGTCTTTGTCCTGATTTTTTTTATTTTTTATTTTTTTTTAGTGTGGCATACAGGTCTCCCCGTGTGACGTTTATCTCAGTTGCATTGATTTACTTACAGCGTTTACTGCTAAAACGTTCTGGTAAAATACAACGTAGAGTGAAATTGTCATTCTTTTAGGGGGTCATTTGAAGTGCTGTTGACTACCCCAGTAAAAAAAACAACAACAACAACAGCAACAACAACAACACTCAATAGCGGCTCATTACTGTGGACCTTTCTCCGAAAAATTTATGAAATATACTTGTAAGCAAACCATTTTAGTTTATTTCTGTTTGCCAAGCCTCTTTATTGATACGGAGAAAACTTTTTTTTTTTTTTTTTTTTTTCGAAATACTCTAAAAAAACAGTTGTCACACACACACACACACACACACAAAACTTATAAAATGGTCACACACATTTCGGAGCGTTGGTGTCACCGTTCCAATTTGTGAGAAACGTTTGGATCTCTGTCTTTGGTTTGAGTTGTGCATTATTATGAGCGGCATTGAAATGAAGGAGGTAATCTGTTGATAACTTGTGTGCGGTATTTATTTTTTCATTTATAACACATTCATAATTTGAGCGGTCCTTGCAGAGTTAAGGGTTGCAGACAGGACCAGTTAGTTGCATTTGATTAAAATCCCGCTGACGGGTTAGTTATTATTCTCTCTCTCTCTCTCTCTCTCTCTCTCTCTCTCTCTCTCTTCTCCTCTCCCAGGAAAAAAGACTCTCTCTCCCTCTCTCTCTCTCACTCAATTAGAAGTCATTGTGTTCTTTCTTCCTCGATTGCCGACGCCATCATGTCCCCATTACCGCTTTCACCAAACTGCCAAGGTTTGTCGTAAGTTTCATTACATACTGGTGTTTCATAAGAATAAGACAGAGCCGTTAACCCAGCCTTCAATTCCCCTCACGTGGTGTACTGTAGACATTACTTGAGGGTCTTTGCAACGTCCCTTCGGCCTCTAGCTGCAACCACTTTTTCTTTCCCTTTACTGTATACCTCCGTTCGTATTCGTTTACTTCCATCCGTCTCTCCCTCCTGTAACACCTCTCGAACCTTTCAGCCCTGAATGACCTTATAGGTCCCAGGACTTGGACTTAATTCTATATTCTGTCCTATTGTGTTCAGCTCTCCTCTTGTATCTAGGCTTGGGACCACCTTGGTTGGACTCTGGACAGAGGAGCGTCAAACAACAGCTCTTTACTTAGTCTACCCCCAATGCAGCTACAAGCGCCGGGGGGCCGCGAATACCTGTCACTGTTTACGATAGTTGTCGAGACTTGTTTTTTTTTCAAGGTTACGGTTACGTCAGATATTCTTCGATATCAATAAATTCGGCAGAGGAGGCTGCTGCTGTTTTTATCGTGGAATCACGATTTTTTTTTTTTTACACCATTTTTGGGAGATGCTTTTGGACTTCTTTTTTTTTCACCAATTCTTGGGAGAAGCCTTTGGACTTTTTTTTTTTCATTTTTATTACACCGATTCTTAGGAGATGCCTTTGGACTTTTTTTTCTTTTTTATTACACTTGATTCTTGGGAGATGCTTTTGGACTTTCTTTTTTTTTTTTTTTTTACACTGATTCTTGGGAGATGCTTTTGGACTTTCTTTTAAATTTTTTTTTAATAATGATTCTTAGTAGATGATTTTAGTTATTATTTTTTACACTGATTCTTGAGAGATGCTTTTGGACTTATTTTTATTTATTTTTTTTACTGATTCATTGCAGATGCTATTGGCCTTTTTTTCTTTTTTTTTCCTCTTATTCAGTGGGAATTTTTGTTTAAACTACATTTTTGATTGATTCCAAGGTAATTTAATATATTCTGTGTCGAGTAAAGAGTAAAGAAGGGATTTTTTTTATTTCACGCTTCGTCAGTGCCCTGAACAATATCTGATTCGAACGCTGTAGATAGGTTATCAACCTTTGACGCAACTGAATACAGAGATAGGAAAAAGGGAGAGAGAGAGAGAGAGAGAGAGAGAGAGAGAGAGAGAGAGAGAGAGAGAGAGATGTAGATAAGGATAAACACGAAACCTCTATCGGCGACCACCTGACGTCTATATAATAATCTTATATATATTTTTAGAGGAGTTGGCATTGTCGCTTAGATAAGCAAAGATGTCCATGGACGCCTAACTGACAGATATATACCCGGCAAGGTCACTCATTGTTATCTCTCTCTCTCTCTCTCTCTCTCTCTCTCTAAGTGGGCACCCCATGGTGTGCTTGTGTGTGTTGTCTGCTGTGCTGATTATAAGCAGTGAATTAGTACTAGTGGAACCAGTGGTGGTGTTGGTGCGCGGTAGCAGGTATTTCTGCTGTCAAGATACTTCGAGTTGCGCATTGTGATTGACTTCTGTCTCCTCCTGTCTTGGAATAAGAGACTTCGATACAGTATTCGCTGGCGACTCTGTCGCGAATATATTTCACTTTGAAGAGTTTTGGGCTGTTTATGAAAGGTAAGATGAAGCGTAGATTCATTCGCGTTTCATTTGTTGTCGTATAGCTTAGTCAGGGATGCTGCTCTCTCTCTCTCTCTCTCTCTCTCTCTCTCTCTCTCTCTCTCTCTCTCTCTCTCTCTCTCTCTCTTTCTGGTTTCCGGTAACTGAGGAAGACTTTGAGTTGAACCGTGCCTTTGAATTATGTCCGAGGAATATATAGAATACTAGAAATTAAATAATTTTTCTGCCATTAGTTGTGAAAAGTGGTGTAACCTTGATCCCTGTTTGTATTCAGTGTCGCCAATATCGCCCACCTTGGGTAATTGGTTGATCAAATTGACGCAATCATCTTAATTTAATTCCGGAGTTAAATTTTGGCCACCTGTTCCCTTTAGAAATTGTCGGAATAAAAGCCAGAATGAAGTGGCTTCCTGCGAGCTAAATAACATAAAATCATAAATATCGTGGAAAGTCAAAATGAACTTAAATATTTACGTCGCCAGCAATTTTATTTGCTCTCCCCGTTGATTGTCGAGTGCGAGAAGGCATTTTGGAATGCCATGTGTCATTGTATATAGCATTACCCTTACATACGCAAAATAAAAACAAAAAAATATCCATGAATTTAAGGGATGCGAAGTTAATGTCAGTGTGCGGTCTTTTGAAGTAATTTTGCAGTAGATAGAGGCGTTCTAAAGGGGGGGCGTCCTTTCTCCTTTATTGTTTGTCCTTTTGGTAGACTTTACAATTAAGAATAAAATCTGAGAAGGGAAACAGTGGGGAAAATCACAGTAGGAGAAAGGAATAGTTACGCAGAATTTCAAATTATTGCTTTTTGCAATTCTCTTGTATGTCCTTGCCCTATTATTACCAATAAAAACTTGCGATATTCACTAGGAAACTCGATAGAAATCACAATACAATATTCCTCGGTGACGAAAGCATATATATCATCAATGTTATTGATAGGTTTTTGGCTCCTGGGACAATTCTTACCGTATATTTGAATTTACTTAACCTCCATACGTAATGAATTTATGCTCAAAGTACGGGACCAAGAAATGTAACCGTGCATTAGGAACAAGACGAATACTTTCACAACAGTAGAATCTCCATGTGAGAAAATGTATAATAACCAAGGGAAAGGTTAGTCAAATACAGACGGAAGTAACAGCTAAACAGATGAAGAAACGGACAATACTTTTTCATGTGACGTCATGCATGAGACTATGAACAACATCTGTAACGTTCGTTTTCCTAACGGTCGGTTTCCCAGGCACGTCGATGAAACCCGCAGATTCGTAGGTTATGGTGCTATCGATCATAATCTGGTGCAAAGATGCTTTGATGCTGTTGGCATCCGTAAGAAAAGAAGCATCCAGAACTGGGAACAGCATCCCAACAAAGAGAAGAAACCACAACGCCAGTTGAAGCCGTCGAGTGGCAGTAGTTACGGAAGCCTTACCAATAGTACTATACTAGGCTCAGGCTGCTTATAACCTTTTGAGTTGCACCAACAGCGGATGATGGTGGTATCTTTAACGGCTGCTTAAAACAAAGTCAGGGTGTTGGGTGCCTTAGCTACTGTGTGGTGGAAGAAGTACTGTAGAGTTTAGCTAAGTATTTTACCAACTTTATACATTTACTTTATGCCGGACAAAGTCCACCACAAAGTAAATGCAGCCAATGCGTACAGAAGCTCGATGCATCGTATGTATATTTTTGAATTTGCAGTGCAGGGAATACGTTTTTTTTTTTTATTTTTTTTTTATTTTGCATAGACTTTCTTATATTATATATATATTTTATTTTTATTACGAATCGGTTTACGTATGCGAAGCATAAAGTATATATTTGCAAGTCCTATTTATATATGTAGAGCATTCAACATTTCTTTCCCATGAAAGAGCATGGACCTGTGACATTTATTTCGCTATATATATAACCTGGCAGGTTATTTGTAGTTGGACTCAGCATTTATAAACACCTTAAAAAAATATTTTGCTAATAGATTTTGCGAAAGAACTACATTAATTCCGGGCATTTTTCGATAAAGACGATTATCGGTATCTATTTCGGTATACAAACCACGTATCATTCATTACGTAAGTATTTCCCAAATATAAAAACGCATCACATTACATCACTTTGCTGTACCGGACATGCAGCGCAGCGCAGCACAGCAGTTGTAGCTGTTACCATCCGGCGGGGCTAGTCTCCGTTATGTAACCCCAGTTCGCTCTCCGTAACCTCCGCTCCCCTTCCCCCTTCCTTCTTCCCATATCACCCTCCACGGCCCGCCATCCATCCCCCTCTCCCCCATCCTCGTCATCGAACGTGGGTGAAGAAACTGTCAAGGCTTGCTCAAGCAGTATCGCCTTATTAGGCCTATATGTTAAATGTGTTAAATCTTTTTATCCTCATGTTAATGTAGAATTCGGGAGTTGAATGTTGATGGTAATACGAAAGATAATGATTTTTAGGAAGCTTATTATGATGATGAATGGTGATGATGATCAAGACTTGTAAATAGTTGTTGTATGTTTAGCCATACTTATCATCCCTATTTGCTCCTACCCCATAATATCCTTTATAGATTTCCATAATGAGTAATTTTAGATAATAGTGAAGTAATGAGTGCCATAATTACTGCCGTCTTCATTATTTTTATTTTATTTTAACTTACTGCTTTGATATTTATTATTATTATTATTATTATTATTATTATTATTATTATTATTATTATTTTATTATTATTATTATTATATGAACTTCTGAGGTACTACATCCAGTGTCATGTGACCTTATCTGAATGTTTCTATTATTTTGTTTTTTCAAGCTGCAAGGATGAATAGTAATCGGTAAGTGTATATTTGTATGTTTAAGAAAAATAAACAAAATGTTGTTTGAAGAAGAACAAGACTTTACTGTGTCAACTTATTTATTTATTTATTTTATTTTTTAAATTCAGGTTTCAAGAAAATATGAAATGGGATTCTGTAGAGAAAATATAATGAGTTAATAAGTAATGCCGTGTTTAAATGCCATTGTTTTGCAAGAAAGTGTATTGTAATTCAGACGCCAATATTTTTACATTGATCACACTTTCGTGTTATTCTTATTTATTTATTTTTTTTTTTTAGAATAAGAAATTGTGTGAATGAAGATAAACAGACATCAAGACGACAGCAGCGGGAAGCAGGTCCGCGCATGTCCCTACAATGACCATTGGACAGTGACTGACTATGCATATGGCGGGAAATAAAGGCAGTGTTGACAACATCTAATTACAATGTTGCCACGATGCATAATGAAATAGTAGTCTCACAGTATGTGCAATGGGAAATATACATGGAAACATAAATATAATTCTTCTATAGAATAATACAAAGCAAATGTACATTAATGTTCATAAACTGTACGTAATGTAATTAATAAACAGCATAACATTAAATATCTATAGAGAAATTAATATATCTCCCATCAGAAATAGAAATAGAGACGTCTGCTGTGACAAGTACCCACCTTCAAGGGGGTCATCTGATTAGATTAAATTATGTAATGATTTGGAGAGGTTTGATAGAGTGGTATTTTTAAAGAGGGTTATAGGTATGCTGTAATGAATTCAAACCCATCAAGGAGTTTGATATAAATTGAGATAATATACCCCACTTGGTTGGGTAGTAGGGTTTGCTACAGTGGATGCCATGTACAGTAAGTATACTGATCAAATAACAATAAACCTTCCTTTGCTAAAGAAATGGGAGAGATATTTTTGTGATTTGGTAGATTTGTTAAAAGAATGAAGTATCTTTTCATTATTTTTTTTTTACCACATAAAATAGTATTTAGCCTGTACAATGTACTTTGTGAAGGAAGCGCAGATGATCTTCAGTTGAACTTTGATAAATAACATTAACCTCGAGGTGGCTTTTTATTTTTTTTTTTAGATTATATTAAATACCAATGACCTCGTGTCGACAGTTTTAAAGAACCATTGCCTTTAAGTAGACCTACATCGATTGGCATTAACTTACGGTATTGACATAACGTGGCGGATAGTACTTACCCCGGAAGGATAGTACTTACCCCGGAAGGATAGTACTTACCCCGGAAGGATAGTACTTACCCCGGAAGGATAGTACTTACCCCGGAGGAAGATTGTCATTTCTGTACGTTTGGTTTATAATTGAGTACGTTTTAAATTGGAGTCCCTGAAGGGGTTTCAATAGCTTCGTACGGTAGACAATGTTAAGAATTTCTGGGCAAATATGAGGGTGATAACAAGGTGCCTTATCGTATACCACACTAACCCCCTACGGTGCCTTATCAGATACCACGCTAACCCACCTTTGTAGGAATCTCATAGAAAAAAGCAGGCTGATAATCCTTATCAGCATTCCGTTCTTTCTCTGATCTACTCTTGTTTATTAAGCAAGAAAACAATACTTTGTGAATAGGGATTTAAATTCAATTTTTCAATATTATTTATATATATATATATATATATTATATATATATATATATATATATGTGTGTGGTGTGTGTGTGTGTGTGTGTGTGTGTGTATGTACGTATGTATATATATATATATATATATATATATATATATATATATATATATATATATATATATATCTCTATATATGATATATATATATATATATATACATATATATATATATATATATAATAAGTATATATATATTAATATATATCATAATCTATATCATATATATATATATATATATATATATATATAAATTATATATATAATATATATATATAAATATATATATATAGATATATATATATCCCGAAGGAAGTAGTAGGGAAAGGCATCCTCATCTTTAAACAGTTTATTTCAATGCCGACGTTTCGTGACAAATTCCAAGTCGCATTTTCAAGGCTAAAAATATATATGAATTTACGAACATTAATAATTAATTTAATTTAATTTAATTTATATTAAAAATGTCATGGCAACAGCTCTCAATAAAGTAAAATGTTAAAGTTAAAAGTTAAAATTCAATAGCACCAACTGCCCAAACTAAGCTATGATATTACTAGGCTATATTCATAGCGTAGTTTGGGCAGTTGGTTTGCCTCACTGTATTTTTACCTATACATATTGTGTCAGTCTTACTCTTTCTTTTGTATAGGTAGGTGTTTCTGAAATTTTAGTGAAGTCCTGTACTTTTAATATGTCTGACTTTGGAGGTGCTATTGAATTTTAGCTTTTAACTTTTTACTTTATTGAGAGCTGTTGCCATGACATTTTTAATATAAATTAAATTAAATTAATTATTAATGTTCGTAAATTTATATATATTTTTAGCCTTGAAGATGCGACTTGGAATTCGTTACGAAACGTCGACATTGAAATAAACTGTTGAAAGATGAGGCTGCCTTTCCCTACTAGTACTTCCTTCGGGATATATCTTCTTTGAGCTCCAGCTCTGGCCCTTATGTGTGTGTGTATATATAAATATACTATATATATTATATATATATATATATATTATAATATAGATATATATATATATATATATATATATATAATATATATGATATATAATATATATATATATATACCTATAATATATATATATATATATAAATATATATATATATATATATAATTTATAATATATTATATATATCTATATTATATATATATATATATATATATATAATATATATATATAGATATAGACACACACACACACATAAACATGGTTCTCGTATCTCTTCATTTCTATACTTTTATATAGTATAGAATTTCAAGGTATAACTAATGACTAATGTGTTTATTCCTTTTTTGGGCTTAGAAACTTGCAGTTCATTGACTATGAAATGTTTGAGAATTTCTTATTTAATCTTTGAAAACTATGGCAATCTAATATATGAATGTAATGAGCATTGTCTGAATAATCAGTATGTACTGTTAAAACTATCTCATTTTCCCTTCTTTCAGGATGGTAGTTGCTCAGAGGGGGGTACTCCCGCCCCCTAAGCAGCACTTTGCAGATGCAGTATGGTTCAAGTACATCTTATCATGTTGCGCAGCGACAACGGCCGAGATGGGTAAAGTTTTCTTTGTACTTTTGCTGTGCAATGTTATTATTATTATTATTATTATTATTATTATTATTATTATTATTATTATTATTATTATTATTATTATTATTATTATTATTATTATTTTATTATTTTTTTTACTGAGATTACTTCCTGTTGCACTTTGTAACTTTTTTTGTAATTGAGAGACGAAAGTGGAGAAAGGTTACATCAAAGAAATATGATAGCCAAGTAGAGAGAAAAAAGGGAGGGATGGACAGTAAACAACAAAAGGTATACTAATGCAGTATGAGGCTAGAGGGGCGCTAGGAGGAACATCGCTGCCCTTTAAACAGATATTGGGTGCTAGTGCAATACTATTATTCCTGAAAAAAAAAAGGGTTACATACCATAGTTTTAAGAGACAAGATGTCATGTTTATTATGAGTTAGCTCTTATTTCTAATACAGTATTTGTTATGTTTTTAAATTAACAATCATTTTGCATTACAATAGGTGCGAAGTAAAATAATCCAGGTACTATTATAGAGGCCTGTTTCATTTTTTCATGTTTTAATGACCCTGTTACTTTTGCAGTAACATATCCACTGGACTTGGCTAAGACCAGATTGCAGATCCAAGGCGAGAAGGGCTTAAATGGAAATACTATGGTAAGTAAAGCATTCTCTCAGCCTATCTTTTATTTTTTCAACACTGCATGCTTTGTAGTTAAGGGAAGTATGTCTGAGAAAACCACCAAGTCAGAAAATTAGCATTTAATGCTCTCTGTAGGACTGATTACGTATTTTGTATTTTATCATTTCCTATATATATATATATATATATATATATATATATATATATATATATATATATATATAATATATATATATATATATATTAGTCTGTAGAAATACTTATTTTATTTTATCATTTCTTGTATAAAGTGTAGTATACAAATAATAAAGGAAGTATATACTATCAAAGAAGCTTTTAAAATGCTTTTGGAAACATGAATATCACCTTGACATTTAGTGGACGTAGTAGATTTTAGTCACGTTTTTCTCCAGTGTGGCTTCTTTGTTTTAAAGGAAGTACAACATAACCAAAATTGTTGGATGTTAACCCTTTTGAAAAGAGTACAGACAGTTGCACAAAAGTAATTTTTCATTTAGATTATATGTTCCATGATCTTTTTGATTTTGATGTAAAATTTTCGTTATGAACAGAGACCCTACAGAGGACTGGCTGGAACTGGGGTGGGGATAATACAAGAAGAAGGGTTCTTGAAATTGTGGCAGGGAATAACTCCAGCTGTATATAGGTAAGGCAGTGTTCTCTCTCTCTCTATGATTTTTCTTTTTATATAAACTAGTAATTACCGTTCATTAATTGATTAACTGGAAAAGTATAGTTTCTTTGTAATAGTAATTTTAACGTGACTGCATATAATTTCATCCTTGTAACGTGACATGTTCAAGCAGAAGAGTAAGCTAATAGTGATAAAATGTACTTTCAAATAAGGGTAAAGACAACATTATTTAGTAGTAAAAAGTGAATATTCGTTCTCAGTTAAAAGCATTGACCAGTTTAGTCTTTTGTCCATAATTATTTGCATGGAAACTAACAAGCAATTGGCAGTTTTGCTGACTATTAAGAAACACTCCTCCTGTTTTACAGACATTTGATATACTCGGGAACTCGAATGGTCTTGTATGAAAAAGCGCGAGATCACCTCTTCACGACACGACCCGATGGTACGAGGCCAGTCTGGTACGCAACATCTCAATTGTTGAGATGCTTCTTCTTTTGCAGCCATGGATACTATGAGTCCTAGTGCTGGGCCTGATAATCTGTTTTTCATATCATAATCAATCACTAATTATGTTTTTGATTTGGTAATTCATGTATGAGTCCTTTCACTTGTTCTCGATTCTCTTGTGGATGTCAAGTTCTTCTAAGCACAGTTCATAGTGTTGTATTTTCATTGCTTAACCTAATCTCATAATGCTCATTAGATAATTTTGTCCCTAATCTCATAATGCTCATTAGATGATTTTGTCACTCAATTATCTAAGTACATATTGGTTCTTTTGATTCAATATATTCTTAATTTCTCTTGTGGGACTCTCTCACAGTACCGAAGGGCCCAGCGAAGTGCCCTTGTCTGATCTTGACTCCACACTCAGTCATTTTGTTTTTGTGTTCACTTCATGTGTCCCTTGTCGTGACGCCATTTATAATAGACACAATCATTTAATGTGTCCTTTGGTTGCTTTCATTTGTAAAATTTCCATAGCTTTTACCGATTGGAGTGGAGCACCTCATAGATATTCAATTTCAATTCATTCTTTTTCAGTTTCCCTTTTTTTTTTTTTAAATACATTTCTCATATAAATATTTGACTCATACATTCATTCATGGGTAGATGAAGTAATTTCTATGTAGGTCTTCATGCAGTTAGAATTGTTTTTTTTAGAACAGCATTCAGTGATGTTTATAAATATTTTGTATTATCCTTATTGTGTTGTGTGTTACGTATTATAATTGTTATTACTCTTTTCAGCATTATTTCTGTGACTTTTTTTATATCTGATTTAACATGTTTATCTCTTGTATAAAAGGAACTATTATATTATTATTATTATTATTATTATTATTATTATTATTATTATTATTATTGACTCAATATAATTATGCTAGATATTTTGTTTCACATCATACATACATTGAGGTTTGTGTTTTTTTTATATAATTTCTTAAATTCGCTGATTGTTTCTCTATGTAATCCATTTACATTAGTACCTTACAATATATATTTTTTCATTTCCACATTTAAAGTTTTTGTTGACTGTGGACTCATTGCAATGCCAGATTTTGTCAGTCAGTCATTTGCAGATACTAGTACTGATAACGGCAAAAAGATATATGGAGTTATTGTACAGTACCCTAAAGTACTTCAGAAGGTAGTAACTATACAGTACATTATGGATTTTTGTTGCTTGATATTTAATATGATTTTTCCATATTTCTTCCCATAAGGCAAGCAATTATGGGAGGAATTGTTGTCGGTGGTATTGCCCAGTTCCTAGCATCTCCTGCAGACTTAGTAAAGGTCCAGATGCAGATGGAGGGACGACGGCGATTGGAAGGAAAACCTCCTAGGTATGGTGAAATATGATATACATATATTTCACTTGACCTGTTTTCGTAATTTTTGGTTAATGCATCTGTTAAATCATGCACAAGCTTTCATTTTTGTCTACTTTGCTTTACTGGTAAGTTTGTAGAAGCCACAGTAAGTTGATTATGACTTGATGTGTATTTTGCTATTTTTTTATGTGTTGCCAGGTATTATTTCACAGATGTGTAATTTACAGTGGTATAGAGAATCTTTGAGTATTGCAGGGGAAACTATTAAGGGGGCCGGCCGGAACCCTTATATATGGGGGTATAGGGCGAAAAATGCAGTCATGAAAAAATTCATGGAGCTTCATATGGCAATTGAGAATACGTATACGAAATATTTCGTCAAAATTCCTCTTACTTTCGTAGTTACAGGGTAATTAGTAAACATAACTCAATAAGCCTAAAACATTCATCTGTACAAGAAAATGCAATATTTCTTCTGTTATCGTAAATTTTGATAATTATTGGCAAAGAAATTGTGAGAAATGGCATCTGTAGAGATTCCGTGGGTCGCAGAGGGGAATATCAAGTTGAAGCATGATTCAGTGCGAGCACAGACTTCAAGAAGTCTACACGTTCGAGTTTCACCTCTGACATTCATTTGTTTTTTCATATGTTTCTCTATGTTTCGGCAAGAATTTCATCATGCCAATTAGGAAAAGACAAGGAAAACATCTTGCTAACATAAAGACGAAGAAAATTCGCTCTAATATGATTACAGAATATCATAATATATGCGATATTAGCATAGTTAGTGAAGAGAGAGGGAGGGTTGCGTAGTAAGTAAACGCCCCCGTCTTGCCTGAAGCACACGTCACACTTTCCCCCAGGCTACGATCTTTGAGCAAAGGGATCTTAATTTATTATAAATAACATAGTTTTGGTTTATTAATACCCAAAAAGGAATATGAAATTCATAATAATCATGATTTATTAACATTGTCTTTGTAAAAAGAGAGTACAACTTCGAATTTCACCTCTTGACATCCTCTTGCATTTACGTTTGTTTATTTTTGTTTCGGCAAGAATTTCATCATGCCAAAACGGAAAATACTAGGAAAACATGTAGCTAACATACAGAAGAAGAAAATTCGCTGTAATAAGCCGAGTTAGTGAAAGAGAGAGAGAGAGTTGCCCCAAGCTACGATATATGAGGAAAGGGATCATCATTTATGATTAAATGATGATAAATAAAATAGTTTTGGTTTATTGATACACAAAAAAGAAATATACATTCATAATAATCATTATTTATTAACATTGTCGTTATAAGAATACGAAGAAAAACTTTGAACGCCCGAATCTCAAAACTATAGTTATTGATCTTCAAAATCTATCTTCTCAATAAGTTTTAAAGCTATAACATTGGAATTTGGTATATAACTCAGAAAGACATTATAGAAGAATCAAATGAAGCCCTTTTTTCCAATTTTGTTTCTTCTTTTTTTTATAAATTTTGTTTTCCTAATTTATAGGGTTTATTTTTTTATCATAATGAAAAATTCATATCTAGCAAAAAATGACTTTTAGAAAAAAAACTCCTCATTCGATTGGAGGTCTACATCAGGTCTATATATGGTAGTAATTCCAGGTCTTAATATTAAATATCAAGGGAGGAGATAGAATTTGAAAAATGGTTATTTTCGGGATAAATCGTCCTGGTGTCACAAAACCAAAGGTCAGAGGCGAAAATCATATGCGGTTTGGAGATGTCCCAAGTCACCTAATTAAGTGGTATGAATATCAAAGTCCTGTCCTTAAAAAATGGCATTAGCCGGCCAGCCCCCTTAAATAGAATATGTTTAAGAATTTTGTAAGTATGTGATTTAAGACTAAGATTGAAGTATCTCAAACAACTATTTTTTTAATGTCTGTTCACATGGAACATGCCAAATGTTTGGCATCAAACCTAAATAGGTAGTTCATTACCCATAATTAGTGTTAAAGTACCATAGAACAAAAGTAAATGTAAAGATAGTACTATATTTTATTTGACATGTACTGTATAATAATTTTTTCTTCTTGATTTTCAATGGTTCTATCTAAATTGTTTGTTCTTGAATGAAATGTGAAAGGTAGAGAAAGGTAAAGTAAAGTGAAAGAAGTGGAGAGCTAGATTGGAACAAAAGGAAATGCCTGATAAATAACAGGAAGAAAGAAGTGCAGGGTTTGCTTAAAGAAGGACACTACACTGAATCTTCAGTGCCTTCAATGGGGGGCACTTTGCAAAGCAATTTTTATGAATTAACAGTGAAATGGTATTGATTTTTTATGATTCTTGTAACTGTCTGTTGCATTTGTAAGACTATTTATTCACTAACCAGGATACTGTGCCATCTGAAAAAATAATGAGAAGATCTACTCTTGCATTTCAGAATCCATTCTGCTAGTGAGGCCTTTTTTAGAATCTATGGTGCTGGTGGACTACGAGGTTTGTGGAAAGGATGTATGCCAAATGTCTATCGCTCAGCACTTGTAAACTTAGGGGACCTGACTACTTACGACTCAGTGAAACGATTTTTTGTTAACAGTTGGAAATTTCCGGATACATATTGGACACATGCATTGTGCAGGTAATGTTACACACAAGATCTCGTTGGCTTATCTTTCAGATTACTTTCTGTCACAGGAAAATTTAGTATTACTACATGCTTCTACAATTGTTGGAATATGTTTTTCAATCATAAAAAGATTTCTTAAGGCAGCAGTTGAGGAGGATCACTAATTTTTTACATAAAGCATCTTGACACTTGATATTATTTGGCAACTTAAGCAACATTGATATTATTTGGCAACTTGAACAACATTATTATTGATGTTTTTAGAGGTTACATTTTAATTTCATAGAAAGCTAAGTAAAGCCTTGAATCTCCTTGATTCTGAGGAAGGTGCCAAAATTAAAAAATGGGCTAAAAGTATTCTGATGTAGCTCATCGCCAGCCTAACTTTGCACACATTTGCCCAAATTAGTATTTCACAAATGTTAAATATCAGCTGTTTTTAAGCTGAGCTGTACTTTTCATAAAATCAAAACATACCCTTGGTCCAAAAATTTAATTATAGTTTCTTCCTTATCAAAAAGGAGCCCATTAGCTGAACTTAATTTCTAGACTTAACTGGAAACACTAGTTGCATGTATGAAGGTCATAAGTAAAAATGCATCAAGTCTAATAATAAAGCTGTGTCATGCAACAGCTTGCTGATAGATCAACTTTGCTGTAATTTTACATAACAATCATTTCATTTCTATATGGTTGAGCATCTGACATGCCATTAAAATATTATACATATGTTTGTGTCATTTTGTACTTTTAAATTCTAATATTGATTATCTCAAGTTTTGCCACTGTTTATATAGTTAGGAGTAAAAGGAGGCATTGAAGTTTGTCACTAGTTTAGGAGTACAAAATAGTTTTCGATGCCAGACATGTTTAGTTTTATATGATTTACTGGATGCAGAATATTTTGGTCATAAAGTTATTTTGTTCAGCTTCTTGCATGAGTGTGAAGTAATGTCCATCTTTCAGAGTTAAACAGATACATATTGATATTTTTCCTAACTATTAAATTTCATTTCCAGTTCTAACCTAAGTTTTGAGAATACTTTTGAATTTTTAGTACACTGGTTTTCAAAGACAGGTACCATTAGTATGATTTTTAATTTGACTGCTAAGATTTTTGTATTTTTTATTTGTAGGTGTAATATCTGATAGAGAATGAATGTGATTTAGCAGGTTTGATCTCTTTGCTCTGACATGAAGTTCATTTGTTTATGCTAAAACTAATTGGGTTGTGAATTTGGAACGTGGAAACATGTTACTCTTGCAGCGCGTGCTCAGGCCTGATTGGAGCGACCCTGGGCACGCCTTGTGATGTTGTCAAGACCAGGGTAATGAACCAGCCGACAGACAACCGGGCCAGGTGGGTTTGACTTGTCCACCTTGGCTTAAGATGGTCAGCATTATCTTGCTGGGCTGCAGCAGGGTTTTGTGTTTAGATGTTAGCCTACTCATTGGCTTGTGGAAAAGCTGGTCTATTCTTCTCTTCTCCCAACATTGACTCATACCTTGTAGACAGAGCATTTTATTCGTGTTGTAGATACCAGCTTTTCCCATGGTTTCCAATTGAGCTTGTTCCTAGGTGAAGGAATGTAACAGGATGGATCTCCAACATTACGTGCAACTTTGTATGCGTGAAGTGAGAGAGAAAGAGAGACAGTGACATCTGTTTGTTAAATTCATATTTAAATCATGTTGGCATTGAAAAGCTGCATGTTGCAGCTTGTGTTGGAGTCTCATCGGTGATCGGTAGTGTACGTAGATTAAGCAAGGAAAACAGGAAGTATCAGTATCTGTATTATTCGTATTGCAGTGTATTTTCTGGATTGGTGTCGACTTGCTTGGGCACGCCTGCTGACGTAGTCAAAGCCAGAGTTATGAATCAGCCTACTGATAGCCAATGCAGGTAAGTCATGAGTGGGTGTTACCATAAATTTATTCAAGTTGTTCGGGAGCATTTAGTTTATTTCTATTACAGGTGAAGGAGTATGGTTTAGGCACTGTGAGTTAATCAAAATCTGACTGGTTTTCTGCATGCTGGCTCGCATTGAGACTTGACAGAAAGTTTTGTTGATCCTGCAGAATAAGAGTGGAAAGAGAGAATATGTGCTTTTGTACATCAGAAGTGTATATTCTCATATAGTTTTGTATGACAAACTCAGCTTTCCATCTCTTAATACCCAGTTTTAATTGTTTGATATGTTTGCAAGATTTGTTTATGAACTGACTAGGTAATCACTTAACCCTCTTACGCCGATTGGACGTATTAAACGTCGAGTCAAAATGTCTCCCGTATGCCGATTGGACGTATCATACGTCGGCTCAAAAAAGTTTTTTTAAAAATTTGCAGAAAAATACTTATAGGCCTACCAGCCAAAAACTTTTGTATCACGCGCCTTGGGGGATACTGGGAGTTCACGGATCAAGGCGTTGTTTTGTTTACAATCGCTACGCAGGCGCGCAAGCGCGAATTTCTTTCTTATCGCAATAAAAAGTATCAGTGACACATCTCGGAAATTATTTCGTCACTTTGACATAATTTTTGAACCATTTTAAATTATCCTTTACATGAAGTATTATATATGAAAATGTGCGCAATTTCATGTAAAATACAACAAAAAAATACTCATGATTGTAGCTTTTATCAATTTTGAAATATTTTCATATAAATAACGATAAGTGCAAAAATTTCAACCTTCGGTCAACTTTGACTACAGAAATGGTCGAGAAACGCAATTGTAAGCTAAAATTCTTATATTATAGTAATATTCAATCATTTGCCTTCATTTTGCAACAAATTGGACGTCTCTAGCACAATATTTCGATTTATGGTGAATTTATGAAAAAACTTTTTCCTTACGTTCGTGCGATAACTCTTCCGATAAATTTTTTCGTGCGATTGTCCTCATGTTTGCACCCTTTTAAATTTGCCGTTACATAAAGTTTTATATATGGAAATGTGCGCAATTTCATGCACAATACAACAAAAAACAACCCATGGTTGTAGCTTTTATCAGTTTTGAAATATTTTCATATAAATAACGTTAAGTGCAAAAATTTAAACTTTCGGTCAACTTTGACTCTACCGAAATGGTCGAAAAACGCAATTGTAAGCTAAAACTCTTATATTCTAGTAATATTCAATCATTTACCTTCATTTTGCAACGACTTGGAAGTCTCTAGCACAATATTTCGATTTATGGTGAATTTATGAAAAGTAACTCTTCCGAAAAAATCAGAATTTTTTTGTGCGATTGTCGAAATGTTTGCACCATTTAAAATTAGCTGTTACATAAAGTTTAATATATGAAAATGCGCGCAATTTCATGTAGAATACAACTAAAAATGATTGAAGGTTGTAGCTTTTCTCTTTTTTCGAAATATTTGCATATAAATCACGATAAATAGGAAAAAAACCACGTTCGGTCAAATTTGACTCTACCGAAATAGTTGAAAAACGCAATTGTAAGCTAAAACTCTTACGGCCTAGTAATATTCCGTCATTTTCTTCATTTTGAAACAAATTTGAAGTCTCTAAAACAATATTGTGATTTATGTGAATTTTTGAAAAATATATTTACCTTCACTCCGCGCGCCGATTCGCGGCCGCAAGTCTCCGAAATACGTACATCGCATTATCCTAATATTTGCTCCTTTTCATATTAGCCTTTTTATAGAGTTTCATATATCAAAATGTGCGCATTTTTATGAAGAATACAATAAAAAATAATTGAAGGTTGTAGCTTTTTCCATCTTCGAAATATGTGCATATAAAAAAATATATATATTAAAATTTTGACATTCGGTCAAATTTAACTCGTCCGAAATGGTCGAAATCTGCAATTCTAATTTAAAACTCTTACAGTATCGTAATATTCAATCATTTGTCTTAATTTTGAAACAAATTGGAAGTCTCTAGAACATTATTTAGAATTACGGTGAATTTTTGAAAATAACATTTTTTTACGTCCGTGCGTTACGAATTCGTACATCATTTTGTGATAATATTTTTCCGGTGTTGCTTTTATTGTTTTACTATGTATTATATATCAAAAGGATTGCAATTTAGTGTACAATACAACGAAAAAAAAGTAACTCGTTAGCTTTGACCGTTTTTTGCACAGCGTGATTTGAATACAATTATCTATGAATTTTTTTTTTCGTTACCATATATCGCATTATTTACATATGATAATGATATTATTTTTCATTTCTGATGATTGCATACTAAACTTCAGGCAATGAAAAAAAAATGAGCCAAAAATGAACTCTTAATCTTCAAAACTAAGCGCGCTGTGATTTTTTGAAAAAATTATTTTTTCCGGTTCCGCGCTCACTCCAAACCGGCGCCGGCATACAGGAGAGGTTTTGATTTTTAGGGCTTCGGCGTAAGAGGGTTAATACACTATTTTCCTTTATGTGAACATAAAAGCTTGACAATCACATGTCTTGTTCTGTTTGTTTAGTCATTTCTCCAGGTTGTTTGAGGTGAGGTTCAGCTTAATGAATTACATACCTAATTTTGTTCATTTCATTAGTATGAGCCTTTTTTGCAGTAGATCATGTGTTTAGTGGAACTAGTTTCCGTTGCAACTAGGTTGTGTTGATAGTGTAACGAAACATCGGAAGATCTTTTCAGTCTTAGACAAGTTACTTGAGCTAAATTTTCTTAAAGAGATAGGTTACTGTTGTAGGGAACATCAGTATATCCAAGTAATTGTAGCAGCAGGGAACCACCCCAAAATGTGCGTTGAAACAATATTACCATAACTTATTGCTCATAATAGATTTGTACACCTCTGATCATTTAATTTCAGTTCAAACCTTAATTGCAATGGTGAGCGGCAAACGTCAACACCAGCCACAGTATTCAAGGAACTCTGTTTAGCTTCACATCCCACCTTTTGGGAGCTGATGATTTTGGTCTTTTCCTGCTATCTTTGATCATTATTGTCTTCGGTTTAATGGCATGCTCATTAGCTTTTATTTTTAACATTTTCTTAAGTGGTTCCATTGCTCCTGACCCTTCTACTCTGACCCTTATCTTACGCCCTCTCTCAAATAAAAAGAAGAAAAGGTTTTAGCATAATATCGTTAGGGATGTGAACTGGGTCATTCTAGGACATTTCAATAAGAAATTCAAAGACAGTTATCCAGTGCATTGGTATTATCTTTATAGCTGTACTTGTTTCTTTTGTAGTTATTTTGATGAGCTTGTAGGTTATTGGTCAATCAACCTGGTGTAGTATTGGGGGTGGGGGACGGGCAAAAGTATGTTGTCCAAGAGAAGCTACTTAAACTTGAGGAAGTGAAGTTAAGGTATTGCTATAATGTGCACTGTTTGCTTTAGTTTTTGGGAACCACATTTCGTATCTGCTCCCTTACTTCAGTCATTCATATCAGTAAAAGCAGAGACTTGTAAGTTTATTTGATTTAAAGGATAACCTCAGGAAAGTAAAAACTTTGGTAGATAAGTACTAAATTAGTATATTATTTCAGTCTTCCTTGCTTTTGTTAGCCAGTGTTTTAAGATAGTAGTATATTGGTATGACTAATGCAGTGCATGAGCAACAACAAAATTAAGACAATAGTTTATGATGAGGTAATGAAGTTCTTATTACTCATTCAGTTTTTTGCATAGATTATCAGCTTTCAGGTTATATTTCAGGTCTGGCCAATATCTGTACGTATTGGTAAATTTAGTGTAAAAATATAAAAATTAACACTGCATTTGTCATAAAAGGTGCCCAGTATGTTGTATTACATTTAATTATATAATGTTAAATTTAACATGATTGTTATATCATTTTAATTAATCCAGGAGGGTTATACTCGTAGGATATCTGTTTTATTTTGTAATGATTCATGTTTATAAGGTGAGATATTTATATGAAGTCAATTTCCCTGGTTAGGTTCGTCATCTGAAGCATCGGAATGGTGAGTTGCCATCTCCCTGTCATTGCTTGTTGCATGGTATATTGTTTTTAAGATTTGCATGATAAATTACATTACTCTCGTGACCAAACTCAGCAGGATGCAGCAAGTGACAGCTTGCAAAGTGTCTTAAGATCTTGTATTGGATGGATCATTTTTCACTGTAAATGTTGCTGGAAACAACAGTGACAACTCTGTTTCATAATAGAGAAGCTTGGGATTTTCAGTGCTTATTTCAATTTTATTTATTTCAGTTTCTTACACTCCAGAGGAGTTAGAGAAAACTAGAGTTACTTACTGAGGCAAGAGAATAGATCTCCTGTAACTATTTGCTTAATACACTAGTAAAAGAATAAAAAAAACATCAGTATTGTATTGGTTAAGTAAAGAGTAGTATCTATTCTTTTAATCAGAGAACAGGAAATAACATTTAGTTTAAGAAACTGAAATATCTTATTTTAAGTCACTTTGTAATCTCATAGTATTTTCAAATAACGAACTTCCCAGTCATGGTGAAGTATTCAGTACATTTATCTATACCATTATATTTGCAGTACTGTACTCGAATGCTTTAATTCTAGCTGCTCCTCAGAAATTCTTGAAAGTTTTCGCATTTAAAGAATCTCTTTTGAAATATTTGTCTTAATATCATAAATTGCCTCCATAAATCTCTATTGACTTCAGATGTAATTGAGCTTTTTCATATATACTGTATATACATATATATACACATATATATATGTATTTTTTTATTCTAGAGTATCAGATTTCAAATTTTATTTACCACAGAAGTTTCAAGTTTGTATCTTTATAAATACCATGTAAAATTCTCTTTAAAGTTACTTTCCATTTAACATTTTTGAAGTGCTTATCATTTCATGTTGTTGAGCCCATGGAATATTTTTTATTGATAATACTAGGTCAGGACATAGTTTACCATTTTCTATGATCTCTACAATCTAAAAAAAAAAAAAGTACATGCAGTAAAGGTTTATGCTGCAGCTATCTGTTGTCATGCAAAGTTGAACATTGCCTCCATTTTTCCTTAATAAATAATATATCTGACTGTAACTCAGGTATTGTCATGAGTACTGTAAGTTAACACTCCCATTATTACACAAGCCAGTCTTACCATATTTGTAACACCATTGATTTAAGGGTGATGATCATAGCTATCAAGAGCATAGTTCGTACAGTGCGTCCTCGACTTATGGCGAGGGATCTGTTTCAGTATGTTGATTTCCACTTTAAGTTGGCTTTTCGGCATTATTGGCGCTTTAACAGTGCTCACGGCGCCGTGACTCGATGTTGCATCAAGTTACAGTGCTGTTAACTTTATGCCTCTTCTTGACGTAACTTGATGCAATGTAAAGTTATGGCACCAAAAAAGTGCTGTAAGATCGAATCGTCATAAGTCGGTGGCGCCGTAAATCGAGGACGCTTGAAGCAAGTTGCCACTTATCATGCTGAGTACTAATTATTTAAATGTGGCAAGAAAGAAGTTATATACTTTCTTCCCAGCACTAGAGATGGTGTTTTTATTCTAGAGTAAGTTGCAGTTCACACTCAGCACTATAGTACTTTGTGTGTGTTTGTATTTTGGGGGAGGGGGGAATCGGGTAAAACAGTAACTCTCAGTAAGCTACTTGACATTTTTTTCTTCTTCTTTTATTATAATATGAAATATATTTTAATAAATACTTGTGACATATGTTATTCCTAACAAAAGATTCCTATTAACCAGCATAGTGGAAGGTAATATTTTTTTCTTATTTTAGGGCGGTACTGATTTTTAAGTTACCCATAGGCCCTGACATCAGTATGAAATATAATTTTCTAATACGGTATTGTTTCATCTATTATTATATCTTGTTTTAATTTTAGTATTTTTTGTTACTCTGGTTTTTTATTGTTATGATTACTGTGGGTGAAGATACCTTTGTTCACTATCCTTTTGCCTTTTTTTTTTATGTAAATTGGACAGGCTTCCTACGGAGCAGACATTACATGTTTAACCATCATTTTAAGCATTTCTTTTTTGTTGTGACATTATTTCTGTCCTCTCCAGCACATGGTAGTCTTGGTGGTTTTATTTTGCTGCATGATGTACGGTTTCTGTTTTCTTTGTAATTTAATCTTGAATAGCTATATTCTTGTCTTTCATACTTATAATTCTTTCTGGCAATACTGAAAGCCAGGGAGAACTTAAGTAGGACCAGGAACTTGAGGAGTCAAGTGCTTGTATGATGCCAAAGGAACATACAAGAACGTTTAAACAAAAGCCTTGCCATGCCCAGGAGCTTTAGAGTAAGCTTATGTAATATTGGTACTTTTTCTCAGTGTTTTGCAACCTGTATTTGAGTTATTTTAATCTGATTGTTAGGTATTGTTTCCATTTTTGAGTACAGGGTTCTGTGTGAATAAGAATACTTTTCTTCCATTACTTTCATCAATATAATGAAAGCCTTTCCATGTTTTAGATTCTAGAGAGATCAAGGTGAAGTTTTGGACTCAAGCAACTCCCGGATGCCTCACATCACCCCATTTTGACCCCAGCAAGATTATTTCTTAGAACTCCTAAATCTCATCATGGACAACCTCAGATTTCTTCCCATTTATAGGGAGCCCCTGAAACAGTCCCACTTTCACTGGTTTCATAGTCAGTCAAGAGTCCTTGCATTTTCACACATGAAGGTAATCTGGTGTATTCTCAGTGGTAGTGGCTTTTTTCAAGTTGTGGCAGCATCTCTTGCAGAATACCTACCATTCCCCTTTACCAGAGAAAGTGGGTAAGGATCGTTTGATGTAATGAACAGGGAAGTCATCTCCTCAAAGCCTCTGTTCCTGTAATAGGTGACATCCAGCATGGCTTAAATTTGATGAAAAATAAGGACATTTCTGTTTTGCTCTGGCTCTTTCTGACCTTTTGACAAATGATCTTTTACTATATAAAACTACCCAGACAGCAGTTCTAGCATTGGCCTCAACTAAGCATGTCATTAAGCCTCATGCCCTGTTGAGTAAAGTTTCTCTTTTCATCTGTTGGTCTTCTAGTGCTTCGGTTGCCCTCAGAGTTCCCAAACACTCAGCCTTCTAGTAAGCATTGTTCATCACTGGACTCTTATTCGTGTTTTCCGTCCCACAAGGTGCAAGAGTCTTCCTGTTTCAAAGAATTCAAATATATGTTAGCTTCAGCAGGTTGGAGAGAACCTCTTTCAGGTCAAAATCAAGATATGCAAGGTTGGCTTGTCATTTTATTTCGGTTTTTAATTCAGCATGGAATTCCTTGCCATCCTTAGAGCAGGCATTTGGTATTGTCAGAATTTTCATTTATGTGGCCTTACCCTTAAATCTCTTTATGTTGAGACCTATCATTACAGTGGGCCATGTTTTTACCAGTTTTGACCTTCACCATAATTATAACCTTTTTCTGACCTCCTCATTCCCACTGTCTTCTAGATGGAGGTTAGCATGAAGGTATGATGCATTCCAGGACAGTGGAATACTGTTTGGTTAGGCACAGTGTGAGCTTCTTTTAGGATTTATCAGGTTGGTGTAGCTAGGAACTGTTTACACAGAATAGGGCTATTAATGATTAATGGTTTGTAGAAAACAACATTTTTTTTTTTTTTTTTTTTAAACTGTTGCGTTTCTGTAGTTGCATTCTTCGAATCATATCACTGATTTTCCCTTGTATACATAAGGAAGAGTGTATGGTACTTGAAAATCATTGTCAGCATAAAGGCAAAACTTCTATGGTTGTTGGTGGAGTGTATCTTCTTGCTTACCATAGTCCTTTTGGTTTTGCAGTAACATCTGTTTTTCAAACTGTGTTAATGCACCTGAAGGGTAGAAATATAAGATCTTTAACTTGTTGACCATTTGTCAGCCTTTTAGAAATTTTCATTGTGCATTTAAGAATTTGTGAAGTCCATAATTTGCATGCTGATGTATTTTAAATAACTTTCTCAGGCTGATCTTGTCCTTGTTTTATATTTTACCTTGTGCTACCATAGTGTATGCATTAGCAATAATGGCATATCACGTGTATTGTATGCATCTTCATTTCTCTATGTAATACATTCAAGTTTCAAGGCATTTTATTAGGTTTCATGACCTTTTTATAGCTAAAGGGAAATTGGGTATGTATTTTAGTTTATAGCTTTGTTATTATTGAATGTTTGAATTATTTTCATTAGTAGGATAAAATGTCAGTGTACACCATCTCTTGCAGTGGATTTCTTCAAAAATACTTAGCCATTGAGCAGTTTCTTATCTTGGAATTTTCATTCTTCAGAGGTCTGTTGTACCGAAATTCTGTTGACTGTTTGATTAAGACAGTTAACAATGAGGGATTCTGGGCCCTCTATAAAGGCTTCTTCCCGTGCTGGTTACGAATGGGTCCATGGTCACTCACCTTCTGGCTTACGTACGAGCAGATCAGAAACGCCTGTGGCACATCTGCATTTTAGGTATTTAGTTCTATATTTCTTTTCAAGGTATCTTAAATAATGAGAGTACTACCTTTGGTATTACAGGAGTAAGTATAGTACAAAAATGCAAGTACTCGATAGTTTGCAATGAAAATGTATGGTAAAGCTAAGATATCATTTCAGTTTTCATTTACAAATATTGCCATTAAGAAATGGACATTGTATAGTAATTGTAGGGCCTTGATTCATTATTGATAATCTAATTGTATAGGTTTGTTATGATATTCTCTCGTTACAATTAATTATGGAGTTTGTTAACGACTGCTATGATTCATATAAAATATCTTTTAGTCAAGATATGCCTTTTTTTTATTTATAGAAAATTGTCTTGACAGATACCTTGGTTGAATTATTAAATGTAATTTATTATTTTTTAGGTATATTGCAAAGCTCAAGAGGATTTGCTTGCTTGGAGAAGTTCTTTCCACATGTTAACACTGGAAGGAAGGTAAATCTTTTGAATAGTCAGGCCTGATATAATCTTTATCCAAATGCTCTTACTCAACCATTTCAATACAGTCAAAAGAAATCGGAAACTTCATTGTATTACACAGTGTCAGTTGTTATTGGTATATAAACTGGAAACTTATGTCAGTATTGAGTGAATTGTGATTAGAGGATGTGGTAAAGAGACAGCTTAGAAGTTGTCTATAGGCATAGATCTAGAGGTTTTTCATGTGCATTTTTGTACAACAGTACTACTGATTGTTCGTTCAAGCTATTCTTTCTCATATTAAGGCATTTTTTAAGTACCTCAACAACAGTGTGAATCCAGCAAATTAGCTCAGCTTTCAGGATTTGATTTTATCCTTAACCAAGATCATGTACTAATTGAACAAAGTATAAGTTTGAATTTATGTATTTTTCATCGTTACATTCGTTCATGTAATGTATAAGGTGGGAATAACCTCTGTTATGGCCATAGTGAATGCTTCATTGACTATTATCAAATGTGAATTTAAAAGTGAACTTCATAGATATGTATTTATTTTTTTATGACAAAAGTCCGACGCTTCTGACTGAGGGGAATATTTTAATTAGGATACCAGCTGTACAGTTTTCCACTTCAGGTGATTATGTTTTTTTTCAACAACAAACTGTTTTCACTGCCAGATCTCTGGCGTTCGTGATAATGTTCAATGCTGTAACTTTTTGTGGACCAGACTGTTTATTTTTTCTTCATTAGAGTTGTCAAGTATGGAGGTAGTGTGTGTGTGTGTGCGTGCGTGCGCGTATTGTCTCGTGTGGTGGTGGTGATAAAATTGGCTGTATGTAATGAAACAGCCAAGTAATTTGTGATTTTTTATGTGTAATATATATTCATTCTCCAGGCAATTTGGACTGTTATGAAAAAATGCAGAGCAACTTAATTGTTGCCTATTTTAAATTCACATCAACCGTGGATTTGACATCTAGGCCAGTCCATTACTACGCTCCTGATTGGCTGTCAATCAGGAACGTCATAATGGACTGGCCTAGACATCGGATGCACGGTTGATGTGAATCTACTATAGTATAAGTTACTGTTGCTTTGATGATGTATGATTTTAATAGGACTAAAAGTTTAACAGTCACTTGCCACAGGTTTGAATGGATGTGTGTTATGTAGTTTAACACAGGATTCTATTAGAAATACTTGACTGTATCAGTCAGTGTAGAGCCGAGTATGTTGAAAGCCAGCCATTGGATCATAACAGTTCACGAAGGTTGGATCATCTGGCAGTTTCTTTGCCAGAGCTCATTTTTAAAATTTTGATTGTTCTGTTAAATATAATTATAACATTATAACCACCTTAACAATGCAAATGTTTAGTCATTGAGCCTTTTAACATCACTACAGTTAGTAAAATGTACTATTAACTAGTATTGTAAGGCTCTAGAATTTCTGTGTGCTTTAATAGTGTTGTAAATATTTTTTTAGTGATTGGCTGTTCAGTTGCCATACCTGAGCCATCATGTCATTGCTATTGTAGAAATGACTTGTGGTTTGATTGCACCACAACTAAATTCAGGCATTGTAATTCCTCAGGTCTTTTGTCTCATAATATTCTTTTATTTAGTCTTGAAATTTATCAAGTTTTCTTTATTTCTGGTTTTCAAGAGCTTGCATGTCCATCAAAATGTTTCTCTGTATCATATTCTTCTGGGTAAAAAGAAATCATTTGTAAGATAATTATGGACATCATTCACTCCAGTATCTATTTCTCCTTTCTTCTTCCATTGTCATAACTTACATTGAGTATTATCATGATCATTCTTTTCAAATTGTTTATATTTGTGGAAGTTCCTGATTGACAAAGGGAGATGATATTTTTCAATAGAGTAATGGTCATCAGCTTTTCCAGAAAAATTACATTGTGGACATACAGGAAGTATAGGTATCAGAGTGAACTGCTTTGCACTGTGAACGTATATTTTGTCTGTTAAGGCATACTTGTTTTGAATAACTCCTTGGATACATTTTACAGTGTCTCATCAGAAAGATGTTTTAGACTGATAGGATAAAATTTGTTGGTTTTACGTGAATAAAACGGCACTTGGCCAATGATAATCTGTAAGATGTATTCAAGATAATTGGACGAAGGCTTCCAGTGGTGGTGATTACTATACTGTATTGCTATCCAGAACGAGAGAAAAATTTAAAAGAAAAATCATTATTTGTGGCTGGCCTTTCCAGCTCAAGTTAGAAAAACTTCTTCATAAAGAGATTTGAAAACTTTCCTTGTTGTCTCAGTCTCTCTCAGGTGCCACACACACAAATATAAAATCTTAACTGATACATCTTAAGAACTTTAATGTACAGATATATAACTCTTAGAGCTTCCCAAATAAGAATTTCAAGGTCCAAATCTATAAAGAAGATATTTTTTTACTTTTTTACTGGGAGAGGAAAGTACTACACGTATGTCACTTCAATTTTGTCTCCGACAGAGGCCACATCTGTTGTTAAATGCCTTAGGGTTTTTGAAGCCTAAAAGCATTGGTTACCACTGGTAATGATTCAATGGTTGATAGGGCTGGTAAGCTGTACTCTTCTATTTGCAGCTTTTATATCTTTAATTGTTAACAGTAAATATTGCATTGGATGATGTGGTCTTTCAAGATTTGGCTCCTTAAGGTAGTCTTGAAGTTTGAATGGTAGCAATGGTTGAAAAAGGGCAGTTAGCCTATGTGGCACATTTTACTTATTTTGTGTCTTAGTAATAGTCTTTGCCCATTGTCATAGATTGACAGGTCATGTTTGTGACAGCTATATCAGAAGCCTGAGTGGCCACTTTTGATTGTTTGTATTAACAGAATCCATTCATATTTTTATTGAGAATTTGTCCACTTGATTTAAGATCATTTAATTCAACATTTTCAGAATTATATTCATAGGAGCTTTACACATAGAAATCAGAACTTGCACATTGGAACATTTGGCACCTTTGGGTGTTGTCAGGTTGGCATTTTATTAGTTAAGACTATACATAGTTTTCCTTTACAGTCCTGCTGCTGTCTAAAATAGTGTCAGGATAAGTACTTTTAGTATTCCAGAATAGTGACAGGATAAGTACTTCTAGTATTCCAAAATAGTGACAGGATAAGTACTTTTACTATTCCATAGCAATCAAATACATCTCTTGAAGTTTTTACTGTTGTAGGTGAAATTTACAGATAGTAAGGTGAAGGTATGAATTTTACAATATAAGTTAGTCTGACTGCTGTTAAAAACATCAGCCATATCATGCACAGTTTAGTTAGCTAGGATTTTTTGAACACTAGGATATGTTTCACAAGATTAATAAAGCCGACCAGCTTGTATATTTGACCAAAACTCACTTTTGTGACCCATTTTGTTGTGGAATATCGAAAAGGTATCTTATCTAGTTGCTAGTTTCTGTACGGTTGAAAATATGGCCTATTCTTGAATTGTGAATCTGTAAAGAATAACGATAACAACCAAGAAAAATGATAAAGCCTTTTGCTTTACAGCACTCAAATATGAGAATTCACAAAAGTGTTTTTTTGTACAGTACGTTCTGAGGCCATTGATTTACCAGTGTGAAAGCAAAAGATTTTCCATTTTTTCACCCAAAAATTTTTGTTTTTGACATGATAAAATAGTATCCAGATTGTAATATGTATCTCAGTAGTTTTTATTTTTGTCTTTGTGAACACTACAGTTTACTTTTAATAATTTGACTCTGAAAAGCATTTTGCACAATTTTAATGTGGTGACGTTCTGTATATTTTATCGTTTCAGTGCATTTTGTAAGCTATGTAGTATCTAGTAAATTTTAGTCCTATATGAAGTTTTTGTTGTTTTGTTTCTTGGGTTGGAGAAATCTGTACAATGAATGATGATTGAATGTCTTTCCTTTGGCTGTATAAAGTTGTTGCTTAGTTTGATAAGTCTCCAAAAATAATGTGGAAGCTGGAAGAAGTGTTCTTTTTCGCGTTGATGTTTCAAAGGTTTATGGTCTGTATGACAGGATGTTCTAATGGGTGTCAAACCTTTAAGTTGGCCTCCTTCCCGTTGATGTTAGCTACATTGCCTTATTGTGAAAACTTCTGAACTGCTCCAGCTTTTAACAACCATATGTGCATGAAATTGATGGCACCCAATGTTGTACAGACTCATACTTTGGAAATCCTGTCGAGGTTTTGATTTTATACGTATTGCCTTTGTAAGACCATAAGGTATAGTTGGTAGGATTTATCTGCTTCTACATAAAAGCAAATATCTTTCATAATCTCCTTCAGTGAACTTGGTATTTTAAGAATCCTTTTATTGTAATTACTCTCAGTTACTCCTCTAATGTAATTCATTTTTTGCACTTATTCTCACAGTTATACATTTTATGTTATGATATGTTGATAATTAGTCACATTTCTTGGTATAATAGTACAATGTTAAGTAAGTCACATGCTTATTACAAGATCATTTATTTGTAAAATGTCATCTCTGTAATATGTTTTTCTTGCAGTATCCCATTTTTCTTAAGTTATATTATCTCGCAATATAATTTTAAACTCAACAATACATGTAATTCAAGTTGAGTTTTTTCCAATTTTTTTTTAGTTTGTTCTTGATGACTATATCACCATGATATAACCCAAACTCATTAAAATGTTTAATTCTACTGATGTCGTTAACTCAAGTTTAGTTATAGTTAACACTTGGTAGAGTTTCACTTTCCATTATCATGTTAGCAAACTCCAGATAGCCAAAATGTATCGTTTTTTTTTTTTTTTTTTTTAATGAGTTTATGATATACCCTAATAGCAATTGAACTTTGTTGAAATACTTTACAATGTTGATTAGGGTCAGAGTAATATCATAGCATACGTATGTATGACTGGAGAATTACTGGATATACATCAAATTGTCTTCTTAATGGCTCAAAACATATATTTTTTTATCCTTATGAGAGCTTCCTGAATAGACAGAGATGCAGTAGATGAAGAATTGTCTTGATCCTCAGACTCCTGATAGTGTTGTTGTAACCTAGTCATTGAATATAGTATATATGCTGATATAAAAATATGTAAACTCGAGTCTTGTGTAATTACTGTAAAGAGCACAGAACGGTGAATTCACTGGCTTATATAACTATATTTACTGCTTGTGTGTTTGGGATGGTGTAGTTATAGGAGCCAATGATTATTGAATTAATGTACAGTACCAATATTAAGAAGAATTATTTTGTATGGGCTGTAGATATGACTATAGTTTTTTAAGATTTGTAGTTCAAGCTCATTCTCTTGAGTATTTTGGAAAGAAAATAATTTTTGCAGATTTGAACATACTATTGCAAGCTAAGGACACTTGTGTCACCATTCAAAATGTAGGCTGCTGTGAGCCATTGTAACCTGCTGTCAGAAAATCACAGTGAAAATAAAAAATATTATTGACCTTTATGATAGTTGAAATTTTGGTGTCTATTGTATCTGCATTTTAGTATATTGCAAGTGATAGACAATAAAATATTTTTGTGTAAATTACACATTTCTATGCTCCTTTGAAATTTTGATGACGGGATCACAAATTGTATATTAGAAATTTATAAGATAATGGATAGCGTACTACGAGGCAGTAAAATCCCAAGATAAACACGATTGTTCCTACACGTATACAAATGCTCACCCCCACATAGGGTTCTCTTGCTACAGTGCATTGGTTTTGTAACCTGTTGTATGAGAGTTCTGCTTACCTTCAAGCAGGGAGTTGCCTCTCCCTTTACATTAGGAAGGGGGTTGGTTGAGTTGGGCATTCCTCCTTTACATGAGGAAGTGGAAGGGTTGGGTCAGGCATTCCAACAGCCCTTCCTCTTCCTCTCGTTCCTGTTTTGGAGGATGAGATGTGCCTAAAGCTTCTTTGAGAAAGTTTCATCATCGCCTTAACATTCTTCTTTGCCATGTGCTGTATCGCAATTTCTCCTTCTTCGTTTCAAGAGGTTTTGGGTGGAAGAATATGACTAAGGAAGATGACTTGCCATCAGAGCAACAGCCAGTCACTGTGTTCAGCCAGTTGATTTCAGTTCAGGTGTGTTTGCTTTGTTGCTGTCGTAGCTTCAATAGCTACTTCTCTTGCCACCTACATTCAATGTTGGAATTCATCTTTTGCTGTAGGCCACGATTGTGTCTTCCCCAGACTTTCCTCCTCAACTGCCCAGATTGTCTTCTTCCCCTTTCTTCAGATGTCCTTCTGGGCACAGCCGAGCATATCTTCGGTGCCAGAACAAGAGTTTCTAGTATACTTGTGCTTACTCTTCCCTGCAAGTTTCCTTCAAGACCAGTTCCTGGTTGCCATTTTCTGTTTCCATAGGATTTCGTTCAAAATTCACTAACTGGGAACCTAACATGCTCTATATCTATTTATTATTTCAACGCGGAAACGCGATTATTAAATACAATAAGGTCATAATATGCTTCATAAGAGTGAAATCTGTCATATATTTCAAAACTGTAATAAAATGTCACATGTAGCAAATTTCAGAAAAATCTCTTTCGAAACATTTTCAAAACTTTCGTTCACACATCGCTGAAGCATTTGACCAAAATGAAGTTATCATCAAGTATCAGTTCAAATGTTAAATAAAAAAACAAAAAAAAATTGTCATAGCATTAACAGTGATTCAAAAGCAAGCATAAAATTTTAACTAGTCTTATTTGACTGCTTTTACACCTCAGTGCTGAAAAAAATGTATATACAAAAGTAGAATGCGCCCACCGATATCAACGTATGAGGGGAGTGTGTGTGATGGATCATTAGTGTCAGTGCAACAACAACCACCCAGTGTAACATAAGTAGGTCTACATTGACTAGCGACAATTAAATTATCTTGAAAACATTTACTTTATATGTTTTAGAAGAATATTATGATTTTCATACATAAATATTTGTTATAATTCTTAAATATTTCAAAAATGATGGCATACTTGCAAATATTCGCATATGCAAGTATTCTTTTGTCAAAGCCAAGATATTGTTCCTAGGCCTAGGTGTTAGATTTCTTTACTTTACACTTAACAGTCGCATCTCTTTATTAACAATTTCTGGCCAGAAAGCAAATGAGGTTATATACACATTCTTGCACTTCAAGTTACCTTATGAAAGACTAAATTATACACCAAAAGCGAGCAGAAGGAATATTAAGAAAATAATATTTTAAACCAGTTGAAAAACAGGTGTTCCATACGTCTTGATAGTTAATACTTATGATATTTCGATCAATAGCCATCTTCTCCGTATAATCAAAATCAGCAGCATCTTTTATTCCTCAAAGAATAGGTAATCTTTGCAAATAAAAACATTAGTAACAGATTACATTTCAAAAGACTTAGAATATCTTTTAGGCCTATAAATCATTTTGCAGCATACAGCCAGCTTAAACGTAGTCTTAAACTTCAACATTCAAAGAAAACTGGTTGTAATTCATATTCTATCGTATTCATCAAAGAACAGGTAATCTCTACAAATAAATTCATTAGAGTAACTGATTAGGCTACATCTCAGAAGGCATAGATTATTTCTTTAGGCCCTATGAAACATTTTGCAACATACAGGCAGCTTAAACACAGCATAAACTTCAACATTCAAAGAAAACTGGTTGTAATTCATATTCCTACTTTGAAAATGTTGTCATGATTGTTGAGCTTATTAGGTTTACTGTCATAATGCTGCAGACGTACTAGTTATGTTGACCACTCTGAGGAGCATGTTAAGTGCGCTTTCATTGATGGCACCGCTAACCTTATCACACCGCACTTTGAACTAAGCAATGTAAAAAAAAAAAATCAGTTCAAATCACACAGATTACGAATCATACAAATGCATAAAAGGGATCATATTTATATAACCATAAGGAAAATAGGGCTAGCCGTAAATTCGCAAACTTTTCGAAATGAATGACATTACAAATAAAAAAAAAATAAAAAATAACACTACTTGGTAACATCACGTTGAGTCTGAGAATCTGGACGATACAAAAAGAATCATTTCGCATGAGATTTGAGCCCCACTGTACAAGCTGAAGATACGCTTTCCAAGGAAAGAAGTACGTACATATATGCACCTTTGCAATGGTGCATGTCTGTATTTTTACTACATGATATATCACTGAGGAGGAAAGAGAGAGGCCCTTGGTAGGCAGAAGTAGCTTTGCCTTTGCCACATTGTTGCACAGCCGTGACATTTCAATTTTGCTGCAGTTTGCTGAACGTCATCAGCCGAAGATTCATTCTCCAAGGAAGAATAAGCCCTGCTGTGCAAATGCTGTACAAGCTTGTCCCTTCTACAATGTTACACGACTGAGATAACTCTCCTTAGTTGTTTTCACTCATTTCACTTCCTTATGCTCTCCCCTGCCTAAGTGAGCGTCAAGTATGTGGATGCTTATTCATTAGTGCACTTACCCCACTCAAGAACTTTGCTGCAGCATGGTCTATCCAGGTTCAGTCCCCCATCCACTCTCACAGGGAGGATAGGAGGAGAATGGAGTGGCTCTTCTGAGAGTTTTTTTCATGTTCAAGTGAAGGTTTCGTAGTGGATGGATCCCTTTTCCGAGGCGTTTCCTTCCACCACCCTTAAATATTACACTTCCAGTCATGATTGTAAGCAGTGTGGCAGAAAAAAGGGATTTTGACGTAGGAAAAATCTATTTCTGGGCGAGGAAGCCGTGTCGCCCAGTGAAATATGTCTCCTTTAGTACTATTTCTAGTAAAATATTGCTATAATACCAGAGAACTGCTAAATTGGACATGTCAGAAAACTCTTGACTCGCTCACCTATATTAAAGGTGTCGGTATAAACCTGGGGCGAGTGTTAAGGGGGCCGGCCAGCTAATGCCCTTTTTTAAGGACAGGACTTTGATATTCATACCACTTAATAAGGTGACTTGGGACATCTCCAAACCGCATATGATTTTCGCCTCTGACCTTCGGTTTTGTGACGCCAGGGCGATTTATCCCGAAAATAACCATTTTTCAAATTCTATCTCCTCCCTTGATATTTAATATTAAGACCTGGGATTACTACCTATTTAGACCTGATGTTATTACCCTAACCAAATCGAGAGTTTTTTTCTAAAAGTCATTTTTTTGCTAGATATGAATTTTTCAATATGGTCAAAAAATAAACCCTATAAATCAGGAGAAAAAATTTATAAAAAAAATACGAAACAAAAATTGGAAAAAAGGGCTCTATTTGAATGTTCTATAATGTCTTTCTGAGTTATATACCAAATTCCAATGTTATAGCTTTAAAACTAAGTGAGAAGATAGATTTTGAAGGTCAATAAGTATAGTTTTGAGATACGGGCGTTCAAAGTTTTCCTTCGTATTTCTATAAAGACAATATTAATAAATAATGATTATTATGAATGTATATTTGTTTTTTGTGTATTAATAAACCAAAACTATTTTATTTATCATAATTTAATCATAAATGGTGATCCCCTTGCTCATATATCGCAGCCTGGGGCACTGCTTGAGGCAAGATGGGGCACTCCTTCCTACGCAATTCTCTCTCTCCCCTTCACTAACTCGGCTTACTACAGCGAAGTTTCTTCTGTATGTTAGCAAGATGTTTTCCTTGTATTTTCCTCTTTGGCATGATGAAATTCTTGCCCGAAACAAAGATAAACAAACGTAATTGCAAGAGAATGTCAAGAGGTGAAACTCGAAGGCGTACATGATTATTATGAATTTCATATTCCATTTTGGGTTTTAAAAAACCAAAACTTTGTTATTTATCATAAATGAAGATCTCTTTGCTCAAAGATCGTAGCCTTAGGCACAGTGTGACGTGTGCTGTCAAGCAAGACGGGGGCGTTACTAAGCAACCCTCCCCTCTCTCTTCACTAACTACGCATATATTATGATATTCTGTAATAATACTTGAGCGATTTTTCTTCGTCTGTATGTTAGCGAGATGTTTCCCTTTCCCTTGTCTTTTCGTCATTGGCATGATGAAATTCTTGCCGAAACATACATAAACATACGTGAAATCAGGCGAATGTCAGACGTGAAATGGAACGTGTAGACTACTTGACGTCTGTGATCGCACTAAATCAGGACTGGACTTGCTAGCTTGAGCCTGAAGTCTCCTTCTCGACTCGGGGAATGTCTACAGATGCCATTTCTCCCAATTTCTTTTACAATAATGATCAAAATTTACGATAATAGAAGAAATATTGCATTTTCTTGTACGGATCAATGTATTAGGCTTCTTGAGTTACGTTAACTAATTACCCTGTAACTACGAAAGTAAGAGGAATTTTGACGAAATATTTCGTATACGTATTCTCAATTGCCATATGAAGCTCCATGAATTTTTTTATGACTTTGCATTTTTCGCCCTATACCTCCATATATAGAGGTTCCGGCCGGCCCCCTTAAGCACTACCACAGCAACCCCTCCAATTAGCCTTTTCCTCATCAAAAGCCCCTAAATACGGGGAGCTGACCCATAGGTCACACCCTGCTACCCCGTTGAAGGCGTCTGTGACGTCATACTTTTCGATAGCCACCTTGTGTTTGCACGCTCGTTTAGAGACATATTTCACGGAGCGACACGGCCGAGCCCAGAAATACAAGATTGATACTTCCTAACCCAAAGTGAGATGTGTCTGGAAAAACGTTGAGAACCCAGTGCTGCCCAAAAGATAGGGTAACACAGGTTGAAAGAGAGCTAACATTAAAGTTACATCATAAATTTTTGGGTTAAGATATCTTCACTACACAGCCCAAAGGAAAGACAACCAGCCAAAGTCGAGCTGTTTGTTCTCATGACAGGAACTGTGCTGTTTATCAGCATGGCCTGCATATGCTTGCTGCTTGGGCTGTGTTACTATTTGCAACTCATAAATCTAAACATTAACGGAGAGAAAAAAGCAGATCAACCCCCACAGCCTCAGATATGCTCATTTGCACGTACCATGCATGGAAAAAAAGTTAGGCAAGGTAATCATCTCTACATGTGGGACCTTTTTCTGTTTCCCAAATATCACTGCAAATAAGTTATTTAAATTTGGGATAATATTCTCATTGCCTTGAAACCTTAATGAAATTATTTGTGTTGTGCACTTACATTTATGTATAGGCAATTTTGAATCTTTCCTTCTCAAAATATCCCAATTCCTTCCATAAAAACAACCAGAGATCATCCTCACAACAGAGGTAACTAGTGAGCCCTGAGGTGAATAAAAGCAGAGAATCAAGAGTATCAGATTCGCTTTTCTTCCATTCTCTCAATGTTGTAAACCCTTGGTCATATTGTACCTGTAAACAAGCCCATTTCATCAACCAATATACCACAATTTTGATACTATCACCACCAATGACCAATTTCAAGCCAAAACAATAATTAGACAAAATTTGTGCCTCAATACTTATTACTTAAGTGACACTTCTTCCAGGATTCCTACTTCTCTGGTGATGATGATATAATCCACTTATTCTGCTTCTCTACAGTCCTTTCATGATTCTTTTTACTGCAGTGGCAGGTAAACAAGTAATCAATCAATCAATTCTTTTTCTAATCCTGAAAGAGTGAACAATTTTTTATACTGATTGAAATAAGTTATTTTTCCGATTGTATTTAAGTTATTTTTCTCTAAAATTACAAAAGATAAGGAATTTTGTTTATCACCTATTTATTTGTTTATTTGTTTTTCATATGCACAAATGATATATACAATGATTATGTACACTGTTTCTTCACACGTACATAAACTGCTATATACATGTCTGTTTGATACAAAATATAAACAGCATACAGGCAGTCCCCGGGTTACGACGGTCTCGGCTTACGACGTTCCGAGGTTACGACGCATGTTCCAGGGTTACGACGCCTACAACGCTCATCTGGCAGATGAAATATGACACCAAAAATGCAAAATAATCAATATTTGAAGGTTTTTTTGATGAAAAATACCATAAGAATGCAGTTTACATAGTTTTCAATGCACCCACAGCATTAAATGTAAGGTTTTCTTAGGATTTTTGACGATGTTCCGGTTTATGACGCGTCTCAAGAACGGAGCCCCCGTCGTAACCCGGGGACTGCCTGTAATTTAAATTAGAAGTAACACCTAATTATGAGTCCTTAAAATTTCATTAATTATATCCTAATAATCAAATTATGCTATGATTGCACAAAAGATAAATTAAAATTAAATGGCCTCTGTCTGATTTGTTCTTCCCTCAAAGAAAGTTCCTTTGAATCACTAACCCTTGAGAGTGACAACGGTTTAATTATACTTTATTGTATTTAAGATGTCTTGATTTTTGTTATTAGTAAAGTATATATAAAAATAAAAACAAACATAACTGCAACCTATTAAAAGAGAAAAAAAAAACTTTCTTTGAAGAAATACAAAGATAACAATGTTCACTGCACACTGCTGATAAAAAACTAATATAACTTAATAGACAGACAACACAATCTCAGTTCATGCATAACTTTCACATAACAGACATCACAGAAAAACAATGTAGTAATAACAAAAGAAAAAGAAAACTATACAAATATAAATGATATTCTCCCTGAAATTTGTTGTTGGACATTACCCACCTAAAACTGTGCTAATTTAATCTAATTGGGACAAACATCTTGTTTGCTTAGTATAAAGTGTTACAGACAATGTCTCCATTCAATTACATCCTTCCGAAATATGAAGTACATATCAATTCTTACAGGATAATATGACAAAAATTGGTATTAAATAGACTCCATCCAGTATTCAATATCATATTGCAAATGCCATACAACAGATATAGTTTAATCTTGACAGACTAGTCATTAATGATAATTAATGGTATACATATACTTTTAAAATCTAATAAATATATCTATAAAGCATATAATTCAACAAAATCAAATGGCAACAAATATTTTTATAAACTGATTACAGCTTGCTTATTTTTTTTAATATACTAAAAGATGCTAACAATGACAAAAATACATATACTGTTCTATAATGTTCTGAGAGCAAGCACCAAAATTTTGTGACAAACCCAGAAAGGGTTTGTCTTCCAGTGGAAGACTATATATGTAGTAGTACAAATTACCAAAAAGCAAAATATAGTTAGATCTTTTAACTCAGGCTTGCAAAGAAATGTGTTAACAAGACAGAAAATCAATAAGGAATGAAGTAGTACCACAAAACCCTGGGACAAGATTTTTGTTAGATTTCTCGCCTCCAACAGCATGTGGTAATTATTTCACTGGTCGTCTGATCAGAATTACTGGACCTGGCAGTACAATAAGTGGGAAGGCAAAAGCATATATGTATAATCCCCATGCCCTGTACAAGGAAAATTTTGACCAAAATGATTTTTTAAGAACTTATGTTAAAAAAAAATGAGTTTTATGTAACTGGTTCATTTATGGTATCTTGCAAAGAGAACAGACATAAAAATATAAAATGCCATGCTTTACCAGGTCAATCCTAAACACAAGTTTACATGCATCACTGCACTTGTTATTACATATTGGTTTGAAACTCATTTCTGATCAAAATAGAGAAATATCATGAAAATAATCTGTTAAGGATAAGCAATGAGCCACAAATTTTCCAAACTCCACAAAAGATCATAAGGTTCTAATGAGAAAACAGAGAAAAGAAAAAATTGACAAAGTAATGAGGTCACATGAGTAGCAAAACATTAATTAGTGCCACTAACGTATTACAGCAGCTATACTAGTATAGTATTGCATAGTTTTTTCATTGAACTTCCTTTATGGGGCAATGTTAAAATGTCATGTAAACATTGGCAGCATATTCAACTACAGAGGCTAAATTAATGTCATCAAATATTTGTACCATTAGTAGCTGCCAGAACAGTGGAAATGCAATTTAATAGCTTGGATTACATTTAAATTAATTGAGCTTACAATGTATCAGAATTTTTTTCAATCCAGAGAAAAATTATAAGTATAAAATGTAACATGAACACCGAGTTTCATGCACATGCCACAATCAAGTCAGAGGAATATTAAAATTCATCTAAAGGCAATGATATAAGAGTTAGCTAGAAGAGAAAAAAATTGAACTAAGTACTTTACTATTATTTCATAAGTGCAAAATAATCATGGCTTTAATGTCAACAGCACAGAAAATACTGAAAATGCTGTAGCTTTCAGCAGCATACTTGTTGGGTATCTAATAAAAAAAAAAAACTATATTGTTGTAGAATTAAGGTTTTACCAGTACGTAGTTTCCTCAAGAAAATGAAACTATTTCTTGGCACAAGTGAACCTATCTTTACAAAGCTCACTCCTTGTTCTACTGGAAAGTTTATATCTGATAAGAGAAAGGTAAACAAAATTTTGCTTTTGGAATTTTATGGGAATTTTGTCAGTGAAAATCGGCCTTAACCAGTCAATAGAAAAGGTGATACTGGCTTGCTATTAATTTCTTTTAATTCCTTTTGCAGACTGTTTTACATCAGGATAGTATATGAACAGCTGAATAATGGGGAATTTTTCAGTGACTTGAGTTGTTAAATTATATGATGAAAAATTAGTATACACCTGCTCCTTGCCTTTTCCATGATGCTAGAAAGGAAACTTTGCTTACACATGAGATTAACAGACCTCAAGCAAATCGGCTTCCTTGTCAATCCTTAGTCCCAGGAATCGTGCTTTGCTCTTACTGAAATTTTCCCTTTCGATTTCCTTAAAGGCTGCGAAGTATCAACGTTGTTTGCTACCGTAATGTCTTGGGCAAAGCTTCTGTGAATAACTGCAATGGCCAATTCTCTATATACTGTACATACTACAGCTGCAACCAAGGAGTCGTATTCCATCCCAACATCATATTTTGGCCCTCAAATGACATTTCTAGTATTACAAATACTGACATCTCAAAACTGACTGGCCTCAAGTGCTAAAAATGCCCTGTTGTGGAACCCAAAGTCCCATAAATTTTGTTATGTATTTTTATCACTATTTTCTCTCAATGATATGCGAGCTTAAACATTTCATTTATTTGTTGAAAGGGAATTAGTTGCAATCAGTTTGTGAAGTCCTATTATGCAATGGCCAAAAATAAGGAAAAAAAATTGACCAAATGTTTACATATCTAAACACTTTGCTATAACTAAATCTATCTTGTCTAAGTACTATTTAAATGCATTTCCCATTGAGACTGCAAACAAAATGAAAACAAAATATTAATAAAATTCTTCTTCCTTCACTAGTGATAACGCAAAACCATTAAATTCCCATAGAACACTGACAGGAGAAAACTTTTCCAGTGCTTTAGAAAAAAAAAATCATAACTATGATAGTTGAAACACCCTTGCTATTGAAGTACTGGACATACCTAACCGAGTCATTTTGTGAGAATTTGCAAATTGTGTAAAAAAGGAAGTGGTTCTAGTGTTAATTGAGCACATTTTACAACTACGGATTCAATGCCCATCACTACTGTCACAAGATACTTGAAAGGTAATATGAACACAAATATACAACGGCCACATTCATACATCTAACATACAAAACTACTAAAGTTCCCTATGGAATACAGCTTGCAAAGATTTGTACAAACTGCAGTGTCCACATATGCTTACAGGTTCATAACATTCACAGCAAACTAAAAAGCTGTTCATGTAGGCTTCAAAAGTTAAATGCTTGACGAGGGCGAGGTTCCTAAATGCCATACCATACATGGCAATATAACCAGAAACAATGTCATACATAGTACTAAGGGTCTAATTTCACAAAACTGAATTAACTCTCATTTTACATTAAACAATCAAAAGAGTTCATTGCACAGTAACAAATGATAGATGCTGTCTTACAATTTTCAAGTCATTACACGGCTAAAAAAAAAAAAACACTATTTTAAACAGTACAGTAGACACTATAACATAGTTTCATGCTAAGACAGAGAATGTCATCCACCAGTAGACAAAGATAAGGCTTAAATGTTATTACGTACTCAAATGTGATATCCACCTGAATGCTGTTCTACACTTTAATTTGTAAAAATTCTGTCACAGGTAAATTACAAAAAATTAAAGTAGAAAACAGGCAATAGCTATGGACTCTTACTATTTTTGAAATGCAAATAAATATCACTCTTGGAACAAAATTTACAATTAGTAAATCACTTTCACAACCAATTTCAGGATTACAATAGAATATGTCCTTGATTAATACATAAATAGTTATACAAAAAATAAAGAAATTACGGGTGGCTCAAATTTTATATACATTTACGACACTATTTTGAGCTGTTAAACTCTAAACAACATTTTTAATCGGGGAACAAAATTATATAAGAAAAATACAAACAGCTTTGGGCCTAAAATAAGCAACTGATTACGTGGAGTTTAGCCACATAGTTAATTTGTGTCATCCTAATCACTAGAGTATACTGAATATAAAATACAACCCCAGACCCAAATTCAATTTCAAACTCATAAACAATTCAAAATATCTTCCAATATAGCTTATTAATACTCAAGAATCATGTTGCACTTATAAATGAAGGGCACAATCATGAAAAATATCATTCCATTTCACGATTTCACGTAGTTCAGAAAATTCCTACCTGAATAAACCAAACTAAAGTGATGGAAACTATTGAAAACCATCTTTCACAAACTGTTTTTCATGTATAGTCAACAACTTACTCTCATGGTCCATAAGCTATGTTGACTGCTGTACCATCAAAATGTGTCCTACACGTAATAGTTAGGAAACAAACCACTCAAATACGTAGTACTTTTATAAGGAAGTGATTGGCCCTATTATTTACATGAGTATCTTAACAGAATGTGAATATCATCTCATACAAGAGGATTTTCTTAGAATACTAGTTTATCAAGGCTTGTATTGTGAAGAGTCCTTCAGATGGTTTAACAAGTCATCTACTCTATATCAAACAATTAGAATGCTGCTTGATGAAGAATCCAGTTCCTTGCTCAATACTGTTATCAACTAAATAACAGATGAGTAATGGGCTGGTAAGATTAATAGCACATTTGTCCTTCCAAACCAATCATGTTGGAGTAACCTTCAGAACTTTTCCTATATCTGGTAACCCATCTCATCCACCTCTATACAATAACCTATTTCTTACCTCCACTAATAACTCCAGAGGGATGGCGGAAAGTGAGAAAATGCGTATACATGAATAGTCTGCAGCTTAGCCAAAGCTAGCCTACCCCCCATATCCTGACCTAGTGTAAAAATATCAAACTTGATTTGTTTATTCATAAAATATCAGGCTTTTATCATGTGTATATCAATACATAGAAGTAAATAGAATCAATTCAGTGGATTTCATTTACCTTAAATTAGGTATGTGTGTGTGAAAAGTTCACACCATGTTATGATATGATGGGGTAACAGGCTCCTGTCATGTGTAAAACAATAGTACAGACATAGAGAGGATAAGTGATAAAGGAATAAACTTTGATCACTTTTCCTGAACGAACAGGTTCTTAACAAACAGAATTCAAACTCGCTCAGATAAAATGAAGGATTATATGATTGGTTTCCCAAAAATTCATTGCTACAAAGTAATTTGTTACAGATTCCTGCAAGTATTTCTGAAGAAAAATGTGATGACGAAATTTATCATTCAAACCGACACAAATATGTTAACCTTCAACAACAGAGGGCTCTATGCATGACCATGGTAGCTACTTGTTATTCTAGTTTTTCAGCAGCATCATGTATTTACAAAGTAAAAGAAGTTTTACACCACAAAGGATGTTATGTCACTACCAATAATTCCCTGAATAAACAACTAACTAGTAAACAAAAATTACGCAGAATTTTCTCCAAGAAGGACCACAAATCTATCTAAACAGCCTCTACTATAACAAAGTACATGACTTGACTCTTTAAGCATACCGAGTAGGTGTTTGCAAAAGATGTTAGATAGATCACTTACAGCTAATGCGCACAAATTTTACAAGTAAAAGGGCAAATGTAAAACTGATCCAGAGACTTTGTTCGTTACCCCTACATTATCTAACTTCAAATCTTAGCACAAGGAAGCCTTTGAATTTCAATACTCAAGAGAAGGTAGCTTGTCCTCTACCTACCAAAGGAAGCTTATACGTATACTATATTATCAATCCTTGTCGGTCTTATAAACCTAGACAATTCTAAGAACTAATACATACAAGTGAAATCATTTCATCTCTCACAGTTTTCAAGGTTCATTCTATACATGACTGAAACTAGAAATTTAAATTATTCAGTGTTCCCTATGTCACTCGTGTGTATCTTCCTATTCATGGACTACAACTTCTCTCTTGTATAGGTTTACTGATAATATATTACAAAACAAAAGAACAAGAAATTTTGATGTCACAGACATTCAAGTGCAACTGTATTCTATAATAACCTAAACTTAACAGTCATTCCCATAAGTTATAACACAAGTGAACTACTGGAGATATTAAAAGCTATATTGTAAAGAAGTAAAACATCATCATATTGATGTTTGCAGATTGGTACTTACAAACCAGCATTTTGTTATGATGAACTGTTCCAAAAATGATTAGCAGCTATTTGTGTCGGCATTTAATCATACAGACTTCCTCCTAAAAAGAAAACTGCAACCAAAAATCAGAAGTTTAGCTACCACTGTGTTTCTTCTACAACTTCATAGCTTTAGGAGTAACACCTAATGAAAATCTTTATAAATGGCCTAGTCTTTTAAGCATGGTGATTCTATAAACTAGATCAGTGAAAATGGAGTACGTACTGTATAGCTTTTATGATGCAAAACATCAAATTGAGTATTGCAACAGCATTAAGACTGGCCGACATCAGAAAGTAAAAAAAAAAAAGAAAGTCAAATAAACAAATGTTTATAAAGATACAAAGTTATTGGGTAACTTTACCTGTTAGTCCCAAAAGTTCCACAGCAGAGTGCACCTGGACAGTTCTAAAAGTCTGCCACTCATCATTAACATATTGCAGGTGCTATGGCCACACAAACGTAAATTGTACTATGATGAAGGGAATCAATAAATAAATACTGGACAACACAGACAGACATGAACAGCTCGACTTATACACTAATTTTGACAAACTCAGAAACGTGCACAGATGAAGGTGGAAATCACAAGATTTTCTTCCAAAACCAGACCCTGAGTATAAGAATATAATACAATAAACGGTGTGGATGCATATTAGTTTCCTTCTGGGAAAACTGAACAAAATGAGTAAAATATTAGTTTCTTGATGGCTAGGTGAAGACCGAGATTAAGCCTCAAGATATGTTATTATGTAACTCAGAAACTAAAACAGTACATGATATTAATACTAAAGTCCACTGCCAACACATATGCCAGGCTCCCAAAAACACTCATTTAAAGTTACGGACATAAATGAAAAACTTCTTAGGTGCAAGAACAATATGTCATAACCCCAAAGATTACTTTGAGCTTCTTAACCATGGCAGTGTACCTTTGATGGTACAAAAATTTTGTAAATCACTCAACCTTTAAATGCATTTCATAAGTATGACCTTAACATTAACCTAAACAAAACATACCTTACTCTTAAGTATGATGAATAATTTCACGGCAAAAAACGCACAGAGCTTAAATACAAAGTGAGGCTTGTACTATGCATTACCATTCCAAAAGCCTGGAAGTGGTTGACAGTGTGGACAGATGGTTAGGCATGACAATTATCTTAAAATGCTCATAGAAATAACTTGTCTTCCTTTGAATAAACGTTTCCCTGTCAATACTGTACTTCCACTTTATTCTGAGCAACTAGCGGCAGTATTTCCTTAAATTATCCCCCTCTAAAATTATTCCTCTTGGCTTTTAAGTAAATACATAGCCACTGCATACAAGAAAACCATTCTATCTTGTTTTATCTTGAGCTAATCTGTGTCATTAACAAAAGCAAAAATTGGAAGAGGTAAAATCAGACTGGAAAATCTCATTTTATCTCTGTGGATTTAAATGAGAACAAGGTCAAATTAAAATAAAATTCTCATCTCGCCAAAAAGCCTGTAATGCAAAAGAAAAATTTCAGAGGTTGCTTATACGTATTCTATATTATGGCCCCTATGATTCTGTTGATGATAATAATAATAATAATAACAATAATAATACTGCATTCTGAATCCCAACAATGGCACAAAATTACCCTTCTACTGTACTTTGAGAGGATGTGACATAAATACATATATTATGCTTTAAAAAAAGTCTGTCGGTTATCTTTCAAGTTTTCAGCTTATCTATGAACACCTTAAGTTAGTCAATGCCTTGGAGATCATTATAGTAGGCAGTCGGAAGCTTTACTGCACCATTATCATAATTGCCAAACAGCTTTGAAGTGTATAAAAGTAAAAATATCCTGCAGCACACTCATTTACAAGCAGAGCAATTTTTCACAAGGAAAAATTTCACATGAAATGTACGTATTCTATATGTATTTAAACACTTACATTCCTGTCTTGACTTTCAAGTTATGGCAATGTCCTAAGTAAACTAAATTATAATGCATCTTCTAGTTTACCAGTGCTATACTAAAGCTATGTTAAAATATAACTTAGATGTAGATAATATGAGGTAAGAAGGGAAAATCAAATGCCAAAAAAAGGAGCAAACTGGCTGTTATGCAGGACACAACCAACCTTTTGAGTCTCCATTAATGTTAAGGAGACAGTTTTGTTTTGATAGGATCATTGACAAGAGGAGCAGGAGCAGGCTGAATCTGTACATCAGCTCTACTGGGATGGTGATGGACTCCACTAAATGTCTTTCCACTACATTTCGGGGTTACAGGCACCTGATTTGTGGTGTACACGCCTGACAGGGAATATCTCTGTGTCGCTTTGAGACCCCGCGTGTTAGGGCGAGATTTGTCAATTACAGCTGGGGCTATCATCTGGGTCAAGTGGGAGGCTGCCTGTACTGGGTCCAAGTTCTGGGATTCACCACCTGGTGCACCAGGGTTGTGATGTTGCTCGGATGCAGAGGCACCGCAGTTGCTGTTTGGTGTTGAGGAGGAATCTGTGGAAGGGGTACGCCTTGAATTTGAGACGAGTGTCGCGTCTGAGCAGAGGGCAGCGATGAGTGGCACGTCCATGAGCTGGCTCCGCTCCCGCAACTGCTGCAAGTTGAGGTGGCCCCCTGACTTCCGTCCACGACTCCTCCCAGCACCTCCCGAGGTGGTCCGAGGGGCATCCCCAGTGTTGTCCAGTGTCTCCTAAAATATAAATGTATAACATTCACAGGCACAAGTTAAAAGTAAGAACATTTTTTTTTTTATTACATCATTCTATCACTTAGTAAACAAGATCCATTAAATATTCAAAGCTGGAATATAGGGAATTAGAATATTTTTAGAACTTTCATTCTCTTACATGTTCCACGTGAAACTCAGCACTATTACTAAACTTTTAAAAATAACATTCAAGGTATGATGCAAACACTTTGAAAGGTTGTTATGTATAACTAAAATATATTTGAAATGACAGTTCCTCCTACTATCATACTTTAGTACAGGTACATTAAAAAGATTGCTCCAGCTATGACTTCTCATTTGTACAGATTATATAAAATTATAGAAAACACCATAAAAGTTAGTTAAATTTCACAGAAGGATGAACAGGAGATTATGCGTGCAGGAAGGGGGATTGTTCACAGTACTGAAGTCAGCTATTACTGTGAGTTGTTAATAGTCAAAGTCCAAAGCATTGACACCTAAATGATATACAAACAAGCAACAATTACTGTACATTATATACCATTTAGTGTAGTTAAAAAAATACATATAAAGACAGAAAACTTTCTGAAAACAGTAACTTGTATGTATCAATACTTTGGACAGGAAGGTCATGCACAGCACAGGGAAGCCACGTACTTGTGAGTTGTCCTCACCTTGGGCCGGTAAGGTGGGGGTGGTGGCAAAATATGCCCTGCTGGAGCTTGAGGGGATTCCGATGAATCTGCCAGAGCAGATGATAAAATTGATTCATCTGATCGGACACGCATCATAGATGATGCTCTCATGACTTCAGAATATGGTTCATAGCTTCCCGTCAGACTCTGAGTTGATGCAGAATACCCAGAAGGTGCTGATGACAAGGATGAAGATGCCAAAGACTGCTGAGAAAAATATCGTCCTCTGACCATCGATGAATAACCTGAAGATGAACCTGGCTGATGTGATGCCAAACTCTGGTAGGAAGGATAAGAGGAGAGCAAAGAAGCACTGCCTCCTCCACTTACAGGACCAGTTGTGCTTGACACACTGCAACTGCTCAGGGTGGCAGCAACATTAGGTGTTGACCTGTACAGGGGGGACATCTTTGGACCTCTATATGGTGGTGGTGGTGGTGCCATATAAGCAAAGCTACTGCTGCTGCTACTTCCACTCTGCTGAGCTTGTGTTGCTAATGCTTGTCCTTGCTTAGCATCTATGTATTCCTGACGACTTAATGCAGGATCTTTCATCGGGTAAATAACATAATCAACATCAGAGTACAGCTGAGCTTTAAACTGCTCGATATAACTTGAACTCAGCTGATTTGTGTAAACAGTAGCTAAATGATGATGCTGTGGTGAGTAAGTGCCTGGATCACTAGCACACTGGTAAGGTGGTGATGGGGCTTCAACAGTAACTTGGTAACCACTACCACCTGGACCAGCACCAACACCATAGCCAAGATGAGGGGATGGAGGTGGAGGATTCTGAAAAAAATTCTTTATATTATAAGGTTGATAAATGTAATTCTGTTGATGCTGTTGATGGATGGCTTGCTGTGGTTGATGCTGGTGATGGATGGCTTGCTGTGGTTGATGCTGGTGATGGATGGCTTGCTGTGGTTGATGCTGTTGATGTTGAGAAGAGATAAAATTATGTGCAGGTTGTTGATATGTTTGTGACTGTGAGTGCTGGTGAGGCTGTTGCTGATAGCCAGTGTATGTAGGTGATGGCAAGAGTGGCACTCCAACTCCTTGAGCATAAAGAGCAGGCTGATAAACTGTTTCACTACTCTGCCGCTTCTGCAGCTGCTGTTGCTTCAGCTGCTCTTGCTGCAATGCCTTTTGTTGATGTCTAAGGAAAAGACTTCTTGGATGTATGTGAGGCAGTTGCTCTGGGTGAATTCTAGCCTTATTTTTATTAATAGAAGAAGAAGCACGTACATCGAGGTAATTATTTTTTCTAATAACAGGCACTTCAACAGTACTTGGAATACCACTAACTTTGGTTTTGTTTGACCTATGATCACGAGCATAAAGAGGAGGAAGTCCAAGCGGACGCAATTCAGGCAATTGATTAGCTCCACGTTGCAGAGACTGAACTGGGTCAATTTTGGGTCTTGGCTGAAATTGTGGTAAAGTATGCATCATCCCCCGACTCAAAGGAACAGATGTGAATGAAGGTGCTGCTGTTGTAGCCTGCTGAGTATGAGCCTTTAGCACTGTGATCCGTGGACGTGATGTGATAAACTTGGCAGGTGCTTCACTTGCGTTAGCAACTGTTGTTTCACTTATGATAGCTTCAGGCACTCCTGTGGATGATCTGCTGTTACCAGCATGGTCCATGACTTTTGGTAAGGACTCGTTGGTTGATGCTGCATTGATCCTAGAGGAAGCTATGGCTACTGGAGTAACTGTTGTCACTGTTGACATTGAGACAGGAGCAGGTGGTAGGACAATAAAATGTCCCTCTGAACCAGGTACTTGAACATAATCACTATCTGTATCAAATGTGGAAGAAACCGATGCTCTTGGCCGATACCTACCGAGAGAGACGGCTAGAGCTGGTGAGTAAGACGTGCTTAGAACAGCCTGTGCACTCTCGACTGAATAATCCAAATGCTCTTCATCCTGTTGTTCAGATCCTGTTGGCGTTGTTGCTGCTTCTGGCTGTGATGGGGTACCCTGAGAACTTCCTCTCTGAGCAACTAAGCCTTGAGCACCTAATCCTTGAGGGCTATGACGATGAACACTATTTGGTGAAGCAATTTCTTCAGGAACCTCTTCAGCAGGAAGAAGAGAACTCTGTTCTGGATATCGCAATCCATCTTTAAAAAATTCTACGTAATCATCGTTATTATCTAACTGACTAAAGTCCTCTTCTGAAAAATTATAGGTGGATGTAACTGATTCATCAAGATCTGGTTGTACCATGACAGATGCATTATCACTAACATAAGTAGCACTGCCGAAGAAATGAGCAGATGCTGCTCCTGAATCTATAGAATCATGGTAAGTGTGTGGTCCTGCATCTCCCCGTTGCACAGCTACGCTTGAAGCCTCACTATCCAATTTTTTGTGCAAGAATTCTGCGGAAGCCGCTTGTAAGATGCACATGGCACAGGCACCACATTTACAATGCTGTTCATGTCTGGTTTCTTCAAGGTCATCAGTTGAAGTAATAGAGGCATTGTCATCGCAACATGTAGAACAGCAATTGTGCTGAGTATGCGAAATGGCTGCACAAAGCTCGCTTTCTTCATCTTCACCACGTATGGATCTCTCTGCTGCCATGCCAGGTAAATCAGCTAAATGTGGGATGTCACGAGTTAACTGAAGGGAACCCAACTCGGCACCAAGAGTTAGTTCTGGCGCAAGTCTGGTAGGAACCAAAGAGTATCTTGAGCGAACAGTTGAAGCGGAATGCTGAGAGGACGAAGAATGAACACTACCTGCACGACCCAAGGATGCTCCACCAGATTCGCTTCCGCATAATCCAACTGAATTGGTCATGCCTGCTGTCCCTGGAGGTGAATCTGATGTTGGTGGTGTGAAGGAAGGCTGGCTGGAATTTCCTTCATCTGAGCAGAAAATGGATTTAATAGAACTATATTAATTAATAATTTAGGAGGAAAGATGACAACATTCTAAAACTTCAACCCAAATGAATAATCTAAAAAACTATAACAGGAGTGAGATACTATCAGCTCCATTAAATTCTGACACTTAAAAGAGCTGTCATTTATATGCTCAGAAAATCTTTATTTTTCTTTCAGAACTCTGAGTGAAATTCATTTTGTTACTAACTATGAATACCGTGCACAAATTTTGTGCAATAAGAGAAAACCATAGCAGTATTAAGTATCAAATTGTCTGCGGCATTAAATATTTAAGTGTAAGAGAATTATATTTATTTTCACAGACTTAATTTTGATGTAAAATCAAGTCATATTTAAGCCTCAAAATAAAAAGGCCATTGGTGTGCTTAACAAACTTCTACAGAAAAATGTTTACAAAGAGAAAATTTAGTATTTTTGAACCTTAAATCAGCTTCAAATATAAACCATTGTCTTACTGGACACTATCATTTGATTACACAGGGGAAAGCCAGTCGAACATTCAACAAAACGCCTTTTTCGAGAATTAAAGAAAACATAAAACTGAAAGAGCACTTTCTGACTGATCTACAACGGTGAAATCTCACCATAATCAGGAGTGTGACCATGAGTGCTACTTGCAGAGGAATCCAATCTTGAAAGGGACCTGGTAAGGGATTCCACTCCACTTTCTATACTGGCAGCTGGTGGAGTGTTGATCATAATTTCAGAGTCCAGGTCATCTGAAACAAATGGTGTCCTTTTAATTATGGGTCTCGCTACATTATTACTCCAGAAATATGGAGAATCAACTTTACATGATAAAATACGACGTTATAAAAAATACAGTTTAGACAGTAAGCGAAGAACCGCTTTCAAATCAAGAAATACAAAGTGAAATATACAATTACAACTCATCTCTAATCTGTCTAATTTTTTGTTCTTGGCAATTTTGAGAATAAAACAAAGTTCACTGGGAAACCCATGATCACACAAGTAAATAAAATGCAAACCGGCTATTTGCATCGCCCTGAATGAATTTTCAAACTTACATAGTGTGAAATGTCATCATCTTACTCCAAAGATTGCTATTGTCAGAAACAATTAAAAGTATTTCAGTACAAACTCCGGTAAACTGCCCTTATCTATGTAAATACGTGGGATTATCTATCACCTTCGCTTCCATCGAGAGACAAGACTCGGTCGGACACGATGCCCGAAGTGGTGTTGGAGGACGTGTTTGAGATCACAGACACTCTCTGGTCAGCCGACGTCTTCCCTAAGTATCCTCGGAGGCCTCCCAGACCGTCTATTTCCCCATAACGATCGCCATAGATGTAGCTCTCGCGGTATCGCCTTCGATCTGTCACAAACGGAAATGAAAGTGAACAATCAGGTTATGAGAACAAAGTTGGGGTATAAGACGGTCTTGTGGCTTGGGAGTTTGCTGGTTTTCACTCTTACAATACGGACCTGCCTTGTTCAAGTTGGCCCCATCCCACAAGAGTGTAGTACACTGTACATTGAAGGCAACTGCACAATTATAATACTATCTTTTCACATATAAGGCGCGCGCATTTTAAGGCTATGCAAGAGACTTCCTCTAACGCCAAATTTACGGGAACTCATTCAAGATTTGAACGTTTTCAAGTAAAACTATGCATTTCTTTACCCTTTCATTCCAGTGCACAAAATATGATACGCTAAGTTGACACAGACTTTGCAAGCGTAGATCTCCATGGATACCCACAGAAACTAAGACCGTACCAAAACAACTAATTAATGATTGCCTACAAAAGCAATGTCACGTGAACAAACAAATAATGATTACATGAAAGACCAAAGATCTTTAGTGAGCTAATGGATAACTGGTACAAATGAAAAAAAAAAAGGTTCCGTACAGGAATAAAAAAAAAAAGACCTTTCACAAACAAATGAGTATAATAGTTTCTTGCAGTTACAAAAGACCGAGTATACAAATGAATAATAGTGAACGGCATGAACGTAGATCTTGCAAATCTTGCATCAATTAATGTATAATGGCTGCCCTTAGTAAGAGTTACAGGATGCCAATGAATATAACAAGTTGCCTCACGAGTACAAATGAATAATGTTTGCACTGAATAAAAAAAGATGTGGCTCAATGAATAATGGTTATTCTCGGTAACAAGGACGCAGTGTATATAATGAATATTCGCCTGCTATACGAAAGACTTCACAATGGATAAATGACGAATGAATAATGGTTATCTGTATGAACAAGACTTGCACATATAATTCAGAGATATATAACTATAAAAACCTCCATTACAAATCTAAAATAGCTCATTCTTGCAAATCTTTGACACCTTCAGGTTTCATATTAGTCCAGCACCTTAACGACATTCTACTGAACTTTCTAAATAAAGTTTTTTTATTTTTTTTTACTAATCAGACAACGAATCTTCCCTCCATTTGGAAAATTGGGGAAAAAATTAAAATTAAGTAGCGCAGATAAAAAAATAAAAAACTTCATTACATTTTCAAAGTTAGAAACTTCATCTAAGGACTAAAAAAACCTCCACATTTATATCTATACAGACCTTCTTCTTTAAATTAGAGTTAGAAAAAAAAGCCTCTTTCAATAACACCAACCGTCGATTCTCAAAATGAGAAAGAGAATCCCATCCTGAAAGCAGTAGCGACCGACCTTCCACCTCTCACTGAGAGAGGAAAAACCTCCACACTTCCCCTGAGCAACCGATCTTCCATCTTTCAATGAGAGAAGAAAAACCCCCTCCTTAAGCAATAACGGCAACATGCCGATCTTCCATCCCAAAATGGGGCGGGCGGGAACCATTCCTCTAAGCAATGCTAACCTTCCATCTTTAAATGAGAGAGAGAGCGAGAAAAAAAAAAAAAATTCTCCCTAGGCAATACCGACCTCTTCCTCTCTCCTCCTCCTCCTCCTCCTAGCATACGAGTGAAACGCCCCTCTCGCCAAAGATATACTGACCTTCCTCCTGAAGGCGGCGCACCTCCGCCAGCCGCGGCTGCTGGTTCATGTTGAAGAGGTGAGTGCATCGGCAGAGGTAGAGGAGGTGTCTGCTCTTTTCGTCGCTCGTCGTGTAATAGGTTAGTTTTTCGGAGTAGCTCAGGGCTCGAATCTCGAACTTCTTCTTCTGCAAAGAGAACGCGATAGGTCAGGTTTAGAGAATGCAGTAGTAGGTCAGTTGATTTACAGAATTCTTTTTCTGCAAAGAGAGAGAGAACAAATATAAAAGGGTTAGGCCTTTGTCACCTATGAGGTCATCTGGCGCTAGAAGGAAAACTGAAAGAGAGGGAGGTTTGACAGGTGTAACAGGAGGAAAGCCTCGAAGCAGCTGCACTACGAGGCAACTGTTGGGAGGGGTTGGAAAGAAAGATAGAGGAGAAAGAGAATATGAACGGAGGTAGAGTTAAAGGAATGAAAGGCGTTGCAGCTAGGGGCCCAAAGGGTTTCCTGCAAAGAGAAAGTTTATAAGTTTATCAATGAGAAAAGTCCCCCCACCCCGCCCCCCCCCTACACACACAGACACACACACACACACACACATATATATATATATATATATATATATATATATATATATATATATATATATATATATATATATATCAAAATTATGTTTCTGCACAATACAACAGATCACCATTATCACTGTAGCCCCTGAAACTATCAGAAAATACAAAGATATCTAAAATATCTACAATCTCTTTCCCAGTAGAGAATCATAAGTCGGTATGAATGGGTACCTAACTCTTCGAGTAGTATGCATCTCGGATTAATGCTGCTGTAAAGGAAAAAGATAAAATCCCCGACGTTCAGAACTGAATGTAACTGCCTAGAGATGGAATCGTCAAAAGGAACAAGTGCAACAAATGAGAAATTTCAGCCGACTTATCCATTCTATTCAACGGAGAGTAAGTAACCTTATCCTTTTCAGTTTCGGTCGCCGACAAAACTTAAAATAAAAAATAAAACATTAGTTTATGCAACTCCTTCAGTCCCGAATACGGTAAGAGGGAAGGGGTGTGGGCGTACCTTGACGCCCATGCCTTGCCTACAAAGGGTCACAATGAGACCCAAATGCCACAGAGTACGGGAATTTGATCGGTATCACACGGAAAACCATTCGACATTCTTCTCGCGTCAGTATAACCTGCATAACCACGTAATAGAATACGTTACTATTATCATCAAACGATTTTTTGAAATGCAGAAATCGCTGTCTCGTACTACGCTGCTGAAAATTTAATGTTACGTCCCTCTCTCGGGAGTTGAATTCAAAACCTCTCTAATTAACGAGGAGTCAAGAAGTTACTTATTCCCGTCTCGGAGATGGCATACAAGTGACTTGGCTTCACGCTCAAAACTTCTTCTCAAGAGTTATTGAAGTTATATCCACTCGCTTTGTGATGTCATTCACTCTTCAGGCGTCCTACACAAACGGAGGTCAGAAGTTTAAGAAGTTTGGTCTCCAAAGGAGAAACATTTTTATACAGAAGTTGAGAGAGAGAGAGAGAGAGAGAGAGAGAGAGAGAGAGAGAGAGAGAGAGAGAATCCGTAAAGATAGGCAGTTTAGGTAGCAGCAGCAACAGCAGGATCATAGAGTGCCCCTCCCCCTTACCCTACAATGGCCCCACCAAACCCATACCCTAAGGGGGCGGGGTCTAGTGGCAGGAACTCGCCACTGTGTTACGCACACTGATGCCACCAGAGTTCGCCACCCTGCCCCACCCCCAGGGCACCCAGACTTCTCCCCCCCCACCCCCTGGAATCCCAGACCCAACCATCCCCCCTGCCCACCCACCCCCTCCAACCTTTTCCTGCCCGTCGTACTCACCAGAACTCTGCAGCAGCAGCAGCATCCAACATCATGCTTGCTTGCCCTACTGTTCTGCCCACAACAGACACGGCCTACGGGCCAAGCCAACATACCGGCTGCCGCTACTGCTTTGGGAAGGGGTAGGGGTCGCTGGGAGGGGGGAGGGCGGCCTGAGGGAGGGGAGGGGCGTCGTGGGGGGGATACGGTATTGGGGGAGGAACGGTGGTGGAGCATTACAGATGCCATCGAATTCTCCTCGCTTACTAACCTGTACTGACCACTCATTCACCTCAGCCTCTCTCTCTCTCTCTCTCTCTCTCTCTCTCTCTCTCTCTCTCTCTTTCCGTTTGCTTATTCCTTTTCTCTAGGCATGCCGTTCTGTAGCTCTGCCATGGTTCCCTTAGGCAATATTAATCTTTCTGGGAACATAACACCATCTATGGGACATGATTTTCAAATATGACGCGAACTTTCAGATAATTCACACTTATGTGTGTATGTATGTATATATATATATAATATAATATTTATAATATATAATTTATATATATATATATATGTATATATATATATATATATATATATATATAATATATATATATATATCCATTCAAAAGGCAGGACAGAACCAGTTGCCACGCAAAATGAGAGAGAGAGAAAGAAAGGGAAGAAAACTGTAAGAGAGAGAGAGAGAGAGAGAGAGAGAGACTAAGTTCCATGATAAAGAACTGGACAAAAAACATTTCTTTTGCTATTTGTCCATTTTTACTCATTTTCTTCAGACCAGAGCAGTTTTACTTAACTAAGGATATCCATATTATCCGTTACACTCTTTCTTCACATTTACCACAACATTTTTGTTGGTCACCCATTTTCGCTTGTTACTTAAAAGCCACATTCATGAGACTTGTCTTTTATTAATGGTAGCCAGACAGACACCTTCCGAAATCTACCTGCGTGAGACTCACTCTATTATCGACTGTGTGAAGTTCACTGTAGAGTGAACTTCTCTGGTGTTCCTAAGTGAGTCGGCTCTTAAACAATGAGAATGATGATCTAATTTACTTAAGGTTACTGATTTACACAAATATGGATTGCAGATGTGTTGCTATCATTATTATTTATGTGCTTCAACATTCATGGAACAAATCAAAGATACCACTGATTTCATAAGTAGGTTTCTGCTGAATAAAATACTCATTTGTAAAAGTTTACATAAAGCTTATTTCCCTGAATGCTCTCTCTCTCTCTCTCTCTCTCTCTCTCTCTCTCTCTCTCTCTCTCTCTCTCTCTTACATCTTCAGTCTTCCAACAACTCGGAAAACTCATGAATTCTCTTTCTTCCTTCCTGTCTCTTTCCTTTCTCACTCTCAAGACTTTGCTCCTCATTTGCTTGGGCTGGAAAAGGGCAATAGATTGCCTTCAGTATAATTAACTTTTTTTCTCTCTCTCTCTCTTTCAAGGAACATGTATGATCCTTGATGTCTCCTCTTCAGTTCATTCATATTATGAGATGTTTGTCTGTTCGTTTTCATTTCTCTTTCTGGTACAATAGAATAGCATATAGAATTCAGGCCAAAGGGCAAGCGCTAGGACCTATGAGGTCATTCAGCGTTGAAACGGGAATTGGACAGTAAAAAGGGCTAAAAAGGCGTAACAGGAGGAAAACCTCGATGTTACACTATGAATCAACAGTTAGAAGAGGGTGGAAAGGAAAATGGAAGAAAGAGAACATGAACGGAGGTGCAGTAAAAGGAATGAAATGGGTTGCTGCTAAGGAAGGGACGTTGCAAAGGACCTTATGTAATGCCTACTGTGCACCACACGAGGTGCACTGACGGCGCTGCCCTTCGACGGGGGTTTTGTTTCTGGTGCCATGACTGAAGAGAGTGACAGACAGACAGATTAGTTACCACGAAGATGATGACATTTGCGGAAATTCTGATGAAGTATTTATTTATTTAACATTTTCTTTTTTTTACTTTTAAATGACTTTCTTCTTGATTCCAAAATGTATATATATTTTTTTAGACTTTTAAATGAATCCCTCTTTTAGTTCAAGTTTATTTATCTTGCTTTCAAGTAATGCTTCATTCTTGCTGTTGGTTCCCTTTACATGCATTTAAAAATCTTATTGTTCACCCCCCCCCCTCCCCCCCCCCCCTTTTTTTTAAATGACATCGATTATCTTATAAGTTGATTTTTTCCAAATAGTTTTTGTCTGTTTCTCCCTCCTGGTAACTGCATCGAAAAATTCCAGTTCTGGAAGTCACTCTTTTGCTTCCAAACAACCAACTGATCCTTTGTTTTGATATAATTTTTCTAAAGGAATAGTTGAACGTTTCTCTCTCTCTCTCTCTCTCTCTCTCTCTCTCATCTCTCTCTCTCTCTCTCTCTCTCTCTCTCTCTCTCTCTCTCGCCAAGTTTTTCTGCTTTTTTTCCGCCTAACTAACTTCCCTTCCTGACTCTTCTGTTCTATTTTTACCTCTACACACTTTTATCTCTTCTTTCTTTCCCAGGCAGCTTTTTCTCTCTTCCCTCTCTTCCTTTTCGTCCAAACAGAGAGAGAGAGAGAGAGAGAGACCTTACCTTACCTTACAGACCTTACATCTTGTTCGGGTTGCCCAGGTCCCTCAGTGTGAGGCACCTCTAATGTCTACCAGAGAGTTGCTAGTACAAATCTTCCGGTATATTTTGCATCTTCCAATCTTGGATGGTCTGGGATGCAGTTTAGATATTTGTCGAGCTTATTCTTAAACAACATCTACGCTCACAATCCTGATATATTCCTCAGATGAGCTGGCAACGCATTGAATAGACGCTGCATTATCGATGATGGTGGCGTAGTGGATTAATGTCCTGTGTGCTTTCCTTATTTTTCCTGGTATAGTTTTGGGCACTATTATCTACCTCTGCTTGCTCTTTCTGATATTTTTAGTTCCATGATATTTTCTGCTATTCCTTCTATCTGTTTCCATGCCTGAATTATCATGTAAGCGTTTCTCTTCTCCTTTCTAGACTATAATAATTTTAAGAATTGTAGTCTTTCCCAGTAGTCTAGGTCCTTAACTCTTCTATTCTAGCTGTAAAGGACCTTTTGTACACTCTATTTGTGCAATATCCTTTTGATAGTAGTGGTACCATATCATTGCAATATTCAAGTGGACTACGAACATATGTTTTATAAAGCATAATCATGTGTTCAGCTTTTCTTGTTTGAAGTGCCGTAACAACATTCCCATTTTTGCTTTACATTTTGCCAACAGAGTTGCTATTTGATCATTGCATAACATGTTCCTATTATCATCACACCAAGGTCTTTAACTGCTTCCTTATTTGTGATGGTCTCATTATTTAGGTCCCTTATATGCATATAGCTTTCTTTCTCTGTCTCCATAATTTATTGATTCAAATTTATCAGAGTTAAATACCATCCTATTTACCTCTGCCCAATCTATTACTTGTTAAGGTTCTCTTTGTAGAGCGTTCTATCTTCATCACAAGTAATTTCTCTACTTAATTCTTGTGTCATCTGCGAAACTACTCACTACCGAATCCTTCACATTATTGTCTATGTCTTCAATCATAATAACAAACAGTATTGCAGCTAACACCGTACCTTGCGCACACCGGATATTACCTTGACTTCATCCGATTTCTCGTCGTTTGCAATAACTATCTGTTTTCCTGTTGTGTAAAAATTCTTTTAAACCATCTTCCTACTTTATCCACGATATTGTTGTTTTCTAATTTTCTTCGCTAATATATTATGGTCTACTTTATCAAAAGCTTTTGCAAAGTCTAAATAAACCACATCTGTTTCATTTCCCGCTTTTCATATTTTGAATATGTTCTCACGGTGGACTAACATTTGGGTTGTGTACTTTTTCCGGGTACGAAACCATGTTGTCCTTTATTAAACAAATTATTTTTTATTAAATGTTTCATAATATTTTTCTTCATTACCCTTTCATACACTTTCATAATATGTGATGTTAGACTCACAGGCCTATAATTACTTGCCTCTAGTCTTGATCCACTTTTGAAAGTAGGGGTAATATATGCTAATTTGTGCTCATCATAAATCTTGCCTGATCTACACTTTGTCTTAATAATATTGCAAGTGGCTTTGCGATAGAATGAACTACTTTCTTTAACAAAATAGCATGAATTCCATCCAGCCCTGCCCTGCAGCAGCTCCATTTTTAATTTCATTAATAGCCTGCACAATATCAGCTTCATTAATATCTATGTCAGCTAAATATTCACTATTTTCAATCCCTTACTTCATATCATTATCATTCATTATCTATTCTAGGGGTGAATTCTCTCTTATATCGTTCTGCCAGTATGTAAGCAAATTTCCTTTTTTTTCATTCGTTAATCTCCCTTCAATTCTCAGAAGGGCCTATTTCTATTCTTCTTTTATTCATCTTCTTCGCATATGAGTATAATAGCTTGGGGTTTTGCTTGATATTTAATAGGGTTTTTTACTTCCAAGTTACCGTTTTTCATTTTCTTTTGATTGTATATCTTTTGTTCTGCATTTTCTATCTTACTTTTTAGTTCTATAACTTTCCATGCATTTTTTTCTTTTGCAAGACCTTTTTTTCCACTTTCTGATTTTCTGGAACAAGATCCTTCTGTCTCTGGTATGCATGAATGATGTTTACTTTTCTTCTTCGGTATATATTTTTCCACTATTTTCTCCAATATTTTATATAATATCTCCGTATTTACCCTTATGTCATCACTTACGAAATGTTATCCCAATCTTTGTTTAATTCTTCATTAATTTCTGACCATTTTATATTTTTACTGTAGAAGTTGTATTTTCCATATCCTTCCCACTTTTTCATTCTTGCTTATCTCTATTTTCACTTGCTTTGGAATGAACTGTTAATTCTATGACATATGGTCTGAAATATTCGCATTATTAAACTATTATTTCTTAACATAATTCATCTCGTTCACAAATACTAGGTCTAAGTATTTTCCTTTCTTGTTGGCAGGTGATTTATTTGTTGAATGTTGTATTCTAGTAGCATATCTAATAGCTTTTCAAATTGCCTCTTATCTTCTGCACTACTATTAACTCTCTTTTTTATATGTATAAGTACAACACAACTCCTATTCGTTCTTTCCATTCTACGAAAGGAAAGTTGAAGTCACCAGATAGGAGAATAGTCCAGTCCTTGTATTTCTACATATATCATCCAATTTTTCAATTATTAAGTCAAACTCTTTAGTATTAGGAGGTTTATATTACTATGTTTCATCAATTTTTCAGATTCAAATTCTACCGCTATTAGTTCACATTCTGAGTTACTATATTTCTCATATATTTTTCCTTGTTTTTTGTCTTTCCCATATATTGCGGTTCCCCCTTGATTCCTATTTTTTCTATCTGATCTATAAGTTTGGAACCCTTTTAGTTTGATCATCATTCCCAGTCTCCTGGGAATACCAGGTTTCACTTATATTCATTATATCTATTTCTTTTCATTTTGGGTTAGTTCTTCTAAGTACTCTATTTTTCTTTTGAGTTACTCGTAAACTAAACCCTGCGCATTCATCACTATGATGGTTTGCATGTTTTCTCCTTTATTTAATACTGGTAGTAATAAGGATTTTCCCATGTCCTCTTTCTGTTCTGGTATGTTGTTCTTTTTTTCATTTCCAGAAATTCTGACATTAAAAAATCCAACTTTTCCATAATATTTGATCTTCCTTCATCATAATTATTCATTTGGTGTCTGAATCTGCAATTTTTTCTCCGTTTCTGCAATATCCTCTTGCATAATAAATACAGTTATTATCTCTTGAGAGAATTTCGGAGCTGATGCTTTGAAATTTTTGCTGACACCTCTGCATATCTCATTGGTGGTTTGCTTTTCTCTCTTACCTGATATTCTTGATTTCTCTCTTTATTTGTTTCTTTCTTATTTTGGATTTTATTACTTGGTTGGTTATTTATTTGATTATGATCATGGCTACAGGGTGCATATATTGCATTTTTTGTTCGAACTTACATCCTTTTTCCTTCTTTTAGGTTTTTACATATTTGGTTTTTGGATGCAGATCTCTGCAATCATCCCCATATCCATCTAAGTATGCACATTTACCATATATTTCATAGTTTGACATATCTTAGGATGTTTGTAGTAACATCTTTCTCCAAATCTGCAATTCCTCTTTTCAAAAGGTTGCAGATTTTTTGTCTTTCTTGTCTATTTTTTCCTCTTTCCCGTCATTGTATAGATCTGGGTAGAGCCTCTTCGGGATTTGCTTTTCTGTTGTCATATCGTAATTTATTTTCTTCGTAGGTTATGCTGCTTTATTGCCTCATATGTAGTATCAATGAGTATCTCTGCATCCATACTTTTATCTGTTCTTTGTTTTCCTTATTTTTTTTCTGTCATTTCATTTTTGTTTACTTCTCTTCCGTTTTCCTCTTCTTCTTTTTCTTCTTCTTCTTCCTCTTCCTCTTCTTCTTCATCCTCAAACTATTTGTACATTCAATCTTGATTTAATAAACATTGTCTAGCCATGATAGACATGTTGAACAAAAAATTCTGTATCTTTTTCTCAAATCTTGTATTACCTCAGCACACTGTGGATGGGTCGGAATGTTGCATGCAGGCACATTTTCTTGATTAGGTTTTGTGGATTGACTATGCTATACCAAACTTACACAGTTTGCATGCTTTTGGCATTCTTTTTCCTAATGCATCAATTAGGATATTCACAAGATTCACCTTATTCATTTCTTTGTCGGAATATGTTGGTTTATGTATATTTTCTTTATGAGTCTCTTGACCACTTGGATTTTATTTGGAACTTCTTCAATTATTTTCAAGATGTTTCATTAGATTTGTTCCAGTTTGAAGGATTATATCTTCTAATATATCTATGAATGCTTTTGTATCTTTTTGGTTAGGACTGTTGCTGATTTCATAGATGAGAAATGCCAGTTCCCTTCCTGCTACCTCATCGTATTGCGAATCTGCTAGACACGCCAAATTACGCCACCTCTTCCCGCAGTTGGAACTTACTGCCATCTTGTTCTGATATAGTATTACACTGATAAACTAACTTAGAAGACGCTTTATCCTACTATTTTCACACTAATCTTATCACCGATAGTTACAGAACACTTCTAGATATTTCTCAAATTCTAGTCGTATGTTAAACTTGTGATATCTGTTGATTAATCTGACTTCACGCGGGTACGACTCACCAAGCAAGATGGAGAGAGAGAGAGAGAGAGAGAGAGAGACGTGCGCAATCGAACCAGTGCCACACGCATGCGCAATCCAAGCTGTGGCATTCCTTCATCCGTCGCTACTAAGATGCCATAACAAGACTCTGAATATCTCGAAGCATGGCATCGATTTCGTTCGTTCGCACCTCTCGTCCTGAGAGAGAGAGAGAGAGAGAGAGAGAGAGAGAGAGAGAGAGAGAGAGAGAGAGAGAGAGAGAGAGAGAATGTGCTTTTCAATCAGCCCATTTCATAAAAAAACATAAGAGAATAGCAGAAAGTGGGTTTACTACATAACAGTTTCTAAAACCAACACAGGAGAGAGAGAGAGAGAGAGAGAGAGAGAGAGAGAGAGAGAGAGAGAGAGAGAGTATCCTATCACAGCAGTCCTTCGGGCGATCTGTCTATCCCTTGAGACAATAATGATGGGTTTGGGAGTCCTTCATCTGCTACCGAACAACATCCAAATAGATCCTTCGTAGGAAGAGAGATGATTCCTACACGAAGTCTCCTCGCAGGATCTCCGGACCAACTGTTTTGAGGCTTCTCCTTAGTTATGAGAGAGAGGAGAGAGAGAGAGAGAGAAACAAACACACACAGACATCCCAAAATTCTCAAGTAACCGAGCCTCCTCCTCCTCCTCCTGCTCCTCCAAGGCCTGATTGATAGGATCATCTGTCTAGCATTTCTGACGGAGGCAGGACGCTGTACCCAGCGGGCAGCGCAGAAAAGCAGCTCCCGCTGCAACCTGGTCTTTTAGTACCATTCCTGACAGCTACCTGTAAAAGATATTCCACTCTAATTACAGGTGGGGCGAATGAGGAATGGGCGCCGGCCTTGATTAGCTATCTATTATACCCAGTTGCAGGTACTGTATCTATAATAATGGCTTGTATTGTAAATCCCCGCGCAAGTTAACGAATGTGATCGGTGCGCCAAGGCGCAGAAGCGCGTTTGCACGCACGCAAGGCTTACTTATTTTTTTTCCAAGAGTTGAACGAATGTATGTATGGGCAAAAAATGGGCCTGGGATGTTTCATTACACTTGTAGATACACAAGAGCTTTTTTATTTTTTTTATTAAAATGAAGTGTTATACCAGTATCTAAAATTGAATTTTTATTACATAAAAAACTCCGTATGTTGCTGGACAAATCAAAGACTGGCGTTACAAAGATATATGCGAGCGAGAAAAAAACGGTTCTAGTTTGATTAAAAAAAATTTTTCCAAGAACTGGTGCCTATTACACACACGAAGCAACGAAGTGTTAAAAAATGATTGTAAGGACGAACAACGCTTTCACAAAATCGTCCACTGGTTACTTATAAGTAAGACACTTTTCAAACCAAAGATATTTGCGAGCGAGAAAAAAAAACCATTCAAGATTTTTTTTTTTTATTTTTTTTCAAGAACTGGTGCCTATTAGAAACACGAAGCAACGAAATGTTAAACTTCCACAAAATCTTCCACTGGTCACTTATAAGTGAGAAACTTTTCAGGGCGTTAATCAGCCCCCTGTGCAGAAATCTTCGACAATAGTTAGCCCCTTCACTTACGCAGAAGACGCCAATGCTAAATCGAGCCTTCCCAACAGGAGCTGGCGAACTGAAATATAATTCATAATTCATTTGCATATAAAACAAGTTGGCGAACGAATTACCGCCAGGTTTTCTGGAATGAAATGAAACGAAAAAAAAACGATACATTCTGCGTCTAATACTTGAAAGAAACAAAGGAAGTTAGAGATAACTCTTGCGAAAAATTTTTTTTAATTAAGCTCAGTCGAATCAAATGGTGGGAAAACTTTCCAACTTCTACGAATGAAAAAAAAAAAACAATAACGAATAGTAGAGAATGGAAAAATAGAGTAAAGGACGAAGGGTACATATAAAAATAATAAGAAACAGACGGATAATAATCCTCGTGTTTCCATGCGTGCGTCCTCTGTCGACCAAAATTGGAATGCCATTAGGTTCCCCTTCCCACCCCCTCCCCCTCCCCATCCCCCACTTTCCCCTAACCCATAACCCCACCCCTGCCCCCGCCCCCTTCCTCAGCCAGAGCAGAGAAGTGCAAGGCAGTGCCCTAATGTGAAACTCGTCATTGTAGCGAAGTATTTGCTATGCAAAGTAGGCGTGACGCTAAATTTGTACAGTAATGTTAACAAGGTTTCCTTCCCTCATCCTCTCTCTCTCCTTTAACAGGGTTTTCCTCCCCTCATCTCTCTCTCTCTCCTCTCTCTCTCTTGTACTTAGTGGTATGGTCAAGATTTAATGAAAAAAAAAAAAGTGCTGATGGGGGCTTACATCATTATGGAAATGTGCCTTATATAATGAGTTTATAGAAGGTGCAAAGGCTGAATTTGTCATTGTTCTTCAGAACGCGTGTATATACGTGTATATACGTATATATATATATATATATATATATATATATATATATATATAGTATGTATGTATATATATAAAATTATATCTATAAACTTGCGTCCGGTAACTGTTGAGGAGGAGGAGGAGGAGGAGGAGGAGGAGGAGAGGAGGAGGAGGAGGAGGAGGAGGAGGAGGAGAGGAGGAAGTAGTTTGTGAAGAACAAACCATGCGGGTCATGCAATCAGTCATGGGTCACAATGAGGCATGAATCTTGCAAAGCAAGGGTAAGAAAACCTTGCAGGAGAAAACGTCAAGCTTGGCGTAATATTCTTCTCTGTCGTTCATCCTTTGGGATTCGGTGTTTGCAGTAACTTAAGAAAATAAAATAAAATAAAATCTAGAATTTAGGACAAAGGCCAAGCGCTGGGACCTGCGAGGAGGTCATTCGGCGCTGAAATGGAAACTGGTGACAAGAGGTGTCAAAGGTGTCACGGGTGGAAGACCCCAAATCTGTCGTACTTTGAAACACTTGTTAGGAGAGGCTGGGGAATCCTGGAAAACACTCAAAATTTGCACCAGGAATGAGTGGGTGAGTGAGTGAGACTTGCTGTCCAAATAAACGTTTATGAATGACACTTAAAACGAGAGAGAGAGAGAGAGAGAGAGAGAGAGAGAGAGAGAGAGAGAGAGAGAGGAAAACCTGCGGTAAAAATGAATAATTTACGGCAGGCATTTTGGTAAATTCTCTCTCTCTCTCTCTCTCTCTCTCTCTCTCTCTCTCTCTCTCTCTCTCTCTCTCCGCGGACCCATATGCCCATAATCAACCGCGAATCTTTGATATTACAGAAGTGTGGACCCCATAAAACATCTGGATCAAGTGGCGCAGAGAGAGAGAGAGAGAGAGAGAGAGAGAGAGAGAGAGAGAGAGAGAGAGAGAGAGAGAGAGAGAGCCATCTGTTGATAAGAAATCAACATGCAAAAGACACCTCCCGCGTATCAGTCTAATCGCATGGTTACATCGGCCTGGAATTATGCAGCCAAGAAGCAGGCACGTGTTTAGCGCTCATTCAGCTGGTCCGCATAGTATAACTTGCTTGCGCGCGCACAGGCACATAAACACACACACACAAACCTCATATGACAGTGGAAACAGCCTCCTCATTTTAACCAAAGTTCTAACAGCTGAAACAGAATTAATCTCAAGTTATTTGAACTTATATCGAAAATGTCAACTCCAACGCTCAAAATGCGACTCGTAAAATATATTACAATAATTGATGATTTTCATAACAGAAAAACTAAACTTATTTGAATTAATCTAATTATTATACTATTCAGAAGATTTGTTAAAATAATGAGTAGATTAATTCCTGGTAATTTATAAATTAGCGCCAATAACATTGTCAAAGAAAGCGGCAACACATTTTTCTGTAATGGGATCCACCTTCTACTGTTACACCTCAATATTAACGAATCTTCAAAACATACGAAGGGTTAGTGTATTTTTTTTTCTTTTTTTTTTTTTGTTACGTTCAGTCATCAACCGAGTGATTTCTTGACTGTCACATCCGCTAACATTTTAAAGTATCTATCCCATTAACATTAATTATCTCTTTTCTTGACAAACTTATTTTATTATCTTGTGTTTTTCTTATTCACTAATGACTGAGAATGATACACTACACTATTTGATCCTTTATGAAAATGTAAAATGTTTTTTTCTAATCATTTCAATTATCAACAAACAATTCAACGCAATTTTCAACCGTGTTTTAGAAACGAGATATATATACCTACAAAGAAAATACCATTTACCAATCATATTATGCCTTGGCATACTAAATTGGAAACCAGGCCCTTAAGGA
>NC_061105.1:5764027-5796527 GCF_015104395.2 Macrobrachium nipponense | reverse complement strand
AGTCGTCTTTAATCTCCCTGTCTCTCTCTCTCACCTGTATTCAGTCAAGCTCTCTCTCTCTCTCTTCTCTTCTAACTCGCTCTCCTCTCTTCTCTCTCTCTCTCTCTCTCTCTCGTCTTAAATTATGCAGACATTTTAAACTCCAGAGAGCCATCTGTTGCTAATCACCGCCAAAAACAAATTAAAACCAATTGTGAGGCTGACCACATAAAATGGAAGCAGGTTTGATCTCATTTCAATTGTCAATGCTCCCACGTCATCGGCGGCGGCTTCATCCCACCATCAGCTAGCTGCTGGTCTCGCTAGCTCTGACGGCTACCACCAGGGGGACTAGGAGAGAGAGAGAGAGAGAGAGAGAGAGAGAGAGAGAGAGCCTGACTGAATACAGGTGAAAAGAGACAGGGAGATAAAAGACTGACTGAAGACAGGTGAGAGAGAGAGAGGGATGAGAGAGGAGAGAGAGAGAGAGAGAGAGAGAGAGGGGTGGTCATAAAAGAGACTGAATACGATGAGTACGAGGGGGAGAGAGAGAGAGAGAGAGAGAGAGAGAGAGAGAGAGAGAGAGAGAGAGAGAATACAAGGATAAAACTGAAAGGGAAACGGTGGCGTTGGGGAGTAGCAGAAAGAATAAAGAATGAATGAGAGAATGTGGAAGAAAAAGGGATGAGAGAGGTAGATGAGGAGATGCAGGGGTTATAATATATATATAGGGATAATAATATATATATATATATATAAATAATAGTATTTTATCTATAATATATATAGGAGAGGAAAGGTGAGGGTAAAAGAGGAACTATGGGGCAGAGTGAAGGAAACGGAGAAGATGGGAAAGGGGAAATTGATGATGGAAGAGGAGAGAGGAGAGGAGATGAAGGGGGTCAATAAAAGTAGGTCAAAGATAAAAATATGATAAAAGAGGATATAAAGAACAGGCAAATGGGAAGGAATGCGAACGGAAAGAGGGGAGACATAAAGGAAGGCGCCAGTAACCTATAGTAGGTGTTGCGACGCCAGTCTGAGCAGACATCGATCAATCAATCAATCAACCGTGCCCAAGAGGTAATGGGAAGGACCCGTTTCTGACCCTTACCAGAAAACCGACCCCCACCCGAGTCGCAAAGTCCCTCGCCCACACGCCCCTGAAAACGTTTCTGAGAATTTCGGTAGTTCGGGGGATGGGCGGGAAACGTGTGATCTGAAGATTCATCTCTCTCTCTCTCTCTCTCTCTCTCTCTCTCTCTCTCTCTCTCTCTCATATTTGAGATATGAAACCTGAAGTCTTTTGACTACTCCTTGGTACAAAAAAAATATTGTAAGATTCCAAAGTACAAATCTCCAACTGTCTGTCTGTCTGTTGGTCAGGAACTAATAGATGTAATCATTTAATCTTTCATCCCATGTTTTAATCAGTTGTTTCGAAACGGCTGTAGTTACCAGAGAAGTATCCCGATTACAAGACATTTATATTAATCTAACAAAACTGGCATAGAATTCTTCAGTGTATCAACCAGCCAATTGAAATGCTTTTATTTCTATATAAAAATATCAAATACAGTGTTGCATCATTTAAATGTTCTATCACGCCTTAAACAAAACTGAAAAACTTGGAAATACAGATCTTAAAACATAAAAAACTACGCGGATCAATGTGAATGACAAATTCATCTTTCGAATCATATATACATCTAGAAAGTTTACAACTTGAAAAAAATAACACTGCACATAAAACATATTTATTCATTTAAAAATAAAATACAATCATCAATCTATGAGTCCGTTCATGCAACAAAAAATTAAACATTTGGGGAAAAGCCATGCCTGCGCCCCCCCCTGGTTACATTTCCATGGAAACATTTGGTTAAATTTCCACACACAACAATGTCGGAATTTTTAGGGTTACGAACTGTTTAGAAAGTCTTCCTCCGATGCCAATGCGGGCTTCAATTTTTAGTCCAGGGACTTTTGGACCGCCCAAGAGCGTCTGGTCAACCAGGGAGCACTATAAGGCCCAGGAGTTTTACACAGTAAGGGAAGTTTCGACTGCTGATTGCTCACCAAGTTAAAAAAAAAATGATTTCTTTTCTTCATCCCAACCTTTCTCTGCCCTACAAATAACGAAAGGGGCAAGAAGCACTCCTGAAAAATGGCCCCCCACCCCCCCCTCTCCACCCCCCCCCAAAAAAACAAAAAAAAAAAAAAAAAAAAAAAAAAAAAAAAAAAAACTCGACGGGCATCACGTGCCCTTTTTTTTCGGGGCCATACATTTCCACGAAAAACTACCGAAGTAGGAAGTGGTTGGAATTCTACATCGGGGGATATGAAGGCTAAACGAAACGTTTTGCAAATACCCGAAAATCATTAAGATTTCCGAAAGCTGGGGAGGGGCAGGGGGGAGACTGAGGTAAGGTGGAGGGCCGGGGGGACTTGGGGGGGGGGGGGGGTTGAATGTAGAGGGCCTGCCGACTCTCATCTGCTGCTCCTGCTGGTGGTGTTGGTGGTGGTACCACCTGACCAATTGCTGGCGAGGACGGGAGAGCAGGTACGGTCTGACCAGGAGCCAACGTACACAAACGCACATACACGTACATACGTAGTACACACACGCAGACATTATCCCGGATCTCTACGAACTTAAATCATAAATCTGTGCACAATGTAACAAAAAAGTAGAAAGGGGGAAAAAATCGGTACTATGGAGGGTGAACAGTTAAATATACAGACGCTCTCTCTATACACTGCTTCGTTTTGTGACCTTTCATTAAAAATCAATCTCGGTCACTATCGTCTATCGCTCTGAGAGAGAGAGAGAGAGAGAGAGAGAGAGAGAGAGTATAACGGTGATTAACAATCAATATATATAAATATACTCATGAAATTCCACCATCTTTGCCTAGGATTCCAACCTCAGGACCCAGGAGGATGAGTACGCTCCATACCAGTTGGGCCTCTGCCGACCTAAGCAGTGAATTGTGTATCTAGCAGTTAGTCGACTATGGTGGGTCACAACCAGGATGGAAAAATGGACGGGCTGGCAATATTCACCCCCAAAGATAACTTAGAACCGGAAAGCTAATATTTTCTGGAACCAACTCGACAAAAAATAAAGGTTATAAAAAAAAAGGATTGTTACACGATCCAGAAACGAGCAAATAAAATAATCACTTCGCATTAGCACAGACACACGTACATACATGCCCCACCTAAACACACCTGGTACACATGTCGCAAAAACGCTTGAATAGAAAGAGTTTCAAACACCTACAACAGATCAAGCCAATCACTCCACGGTATTTGAGAGCCATGTTTGAAAGCCTCAAACCCAGAAACTGGAGTTAAGTGATAAAATAAGAATGTGAGTGTGATTGTGTGTGTGTTTTTTTTTTCTGAGACCACCCGTTGTTCAAGTAAATGGCTTGCTACTGAAAAAATCTGAATATACTGATATTATAATGACAGAAAATGTTAAAATATTCTCCTCAAATTAAGTTATTCGAATTTTTGTATATCAATAAAAACGCCTTTGGCCTTTTAAGCAACATTTTATGAGCATTTCTCGCTTTTACGAACAAATGATGTGCATACGTCGATAAAACAAGACAAAGAAAACATAGAATCTACACACACACACACCACCACACACACACACACATATATATATATATATATATATATATATATATATATATATAGATATAATATATATATATATATATATAGATATAATTTGTAGTGCTCATAAAGACCACTCATTGTAAGGAATCATAGTCAATTTATCAAAACAATGAGAGAGAGTAGAGAAGAGAGAATGAGAAGAGAGATGAAGAGGAAGAGAGGATGCGGAGACGAGGAATGAGAGAGAGAGAGAGAGAGAGCGTACTACAGGTGCAAAGGATGGAAGGAAGCAAGCGCGTGATCACGGTTACATGGCTACAGAGAACCACGCCTCGCATTCATCCTCAATATAACGAACTTCGGTGGACTCTCCTATATTCTCCCATTTCTTGTTTCTATCTCCAACGATTCCTCCCACCCCTCCTCCCCTCCCACTCTACCCTTGCTTCTCCCGTTTCACTGCCGACAATTCCTCTACCATTTCTCTTACGTTTTGCGTTCTTACTCCAACAATCTCTTCCTTCGTCTTCAGAAGCTATTTTTTCTCCTCGTTCAATTTCTTCTTCTTCTTCTTCTTCTCCAACTCCTTTCATTCCAAAAATTCCTTCTTCCCCAACCAATTCCTCCAATTCCTCTCAATCCCCCCTCCAACAACTCTTTCTGTTCTTCCGATTCTTCCTTCACCTCCTACACTTATTCTCTCCACATCCAAGAATTTTTTTTTTTTCTTTTTTTTTTTTATCCAACAACCCCTCCCCTTTTGCTCTTCGCCTCTACGCCTCACAATATCTTCTTCAGCAACTCAACGGACTTATTCACTTCTTCTGCTTCTCCTTCCTTCCATCCTTTATCGACCTCTCCCATACATCATCACCTTTCCATCTATACTTCCCTTCCTCCACCCATTCCTCAACCATCTTCCGAAATCTCTACCTCCCTTGACCACGTTCGAACTTTAACTGATGGAAAAATCTGGAAGTATCTCTATTGGCGTCGCACTCGAAACGTTCAGTGGTTTCCATCGTGATTACTTGTATTTGTAGTTCATCTGATAACGTAAAGTTAGTTTGAACTTTAGCTTTTTAATCATTTCTCTTTTATTTGTTTCTTTATTATATTTACCACGATTTTTATCTTTTACGATGGCAATGTCTGCAAAAATATGAATAACGAATACACACACACACACACACTCACACACACACACATATATATATATATTATATATATATATATATATATAATATATATAGATATAACATACATATCATATAAATACATATATATATATATATATATATAATACATATAATATATCTATATATATATATACGTATATACACTACGCAGATATCATCCCCATGAAAGTACTCTATCGATAAAAGAAAAACAAAGAGAGAGAGAGAGAGAGGAGAGAGAGAGAGAGAGAGAGAGAGAGAGAGAGAGAGAGAGAGAGAGCATTAAAACCGAACAATGGCTTCACGACAGTTTTAGTAGCCCATAAATGTAATGAAGACAATTTATAATCGATAGTCAATTCATCTCTGTGTCGCAGCGGACGGTCCAAGGGAACACGAAGCAACACCACCGGGAGCTCGCAAGGGCGAAAGTCTTAGGGAAGGGCCGCGTTCCAGGCGACCCTAAGGACGGGTGTCGGTTACTTCCTTGATGACTTCGAGTCCCTATCTTTTACGCGCTGTCTGGTTCCCTTGTAATTAAAAACAAAAAAACGTACGCTGCCGCTCCGCTGCTACCGACGGACGATGGACCTAGCGCTAAGGCCCAGCGCTGAGCTCGCCTCCTCATGCCAAATATGGACTTTGTTTCAGGGATTCTCTCTCTCTCTCTCTCTCTCTCTCTCTCTCTCTCTCTCTCTCTCTCTCTCTCTCTCTCTCTCTCTCTTGTGTATGCTAATTTATAAGGCAATGTAAGTCTTACATATATAAAACATATACACTGTATATATATATATATATATATATAATATATATAATATATATGATATATATATGTGTGTGTGTGTGTATGTACATATTCATACATATATTCATTCATATTTAGACACATGTATATGAATATATATATGTATATATAATGTATAGATCACTTCATTAAAAACATGTGTAAAATACACCGACATACTTGAAAGAAATCTAGCATGAGAGAGAGAGAGAGAGAGAGAGAGAGAGAGAGAGAGAGAGAGAGAGAGAGAGAGAGAGAGAGAAGAGAATATTGCCACTTCATTCAAGTATCAAGCAACCAACCGCTCTTAAGCCCTACTGTGTACTCACCTCGAAAGAAAGCTCGCCGATGTTGGACCACTGGAAGCTGGAGATCAATTTTCTGGAAGTCGTCGGAGACCCTCCCATGTCGTCCTTGAAAGGAGAAATAATAATAATAATAATAATAATAATAATAATAATAATAATAATAATAATAATAATAATAATAATAATAAATAAATAATTAGATAAATAAATGTCGAAATAGCTCCAGGGCTCACGCAGAAGAGTGTGCTATTAGAAACGGGGCAGGATGCAACCCGGAACCCAACGCTATAATAACCACCCTGTCGAGCAGGATGACTGCGATAGAAAAACAAATAATGAGTAAATTGCTTCATAAAGTAAGTAACTTACAGCAAAAATAAATAAGACTAAAGTAAGTAACTTACAAAGAAAAATAAGTAAGTAACTTACAAAGAAAAATTTGACGCCAATGTACAATATACGGAATAGTCACGCCCACAATCGACTCACTGCCTCTCGTACTCCCTATTTTCCTAGGTGTTCCCGAATCTTAGGTGATCTTCCAGTCTACAATGCATTAAAAGCCGAATTTCAATCTGGATCGCTTTAGCTACCTTCGACAACTTTATTTCGTCCTACTGGGATCAGATTCACCTCGTCGAGGTCTTCTTATGTTTCACTATACGACATGATGCAATATTTTTAGATGTGTACCTTATTCTCTCTCTCTCTCTCTCTCTCTCTCTCTCTCTCTCTCTCTCTCCCCAAAATCAGCTGCGACCCACACTCTTGACTAACAACCAGGTACATAACTCGATGCCTAGTTAAAGGACACGTACAGGACTTTCAGAAAAAAAAATACTCATGCCTTCCCATACCTCGTACCGTTCCGGGATCAAACGTTGACTCTGGTTGAGGAGAGAGAGAGAGAGAGAGAGAGAGAGAGAGAGAGAGAGAGAGAGAGAGAGAGAGAGAGCTAAATATATTGTGGTATTTCATTTTACCATCCTTACAAGCAACGGACAACAATAAGATAGTTCTATCCACCCATTAAATTCTAGACTTAAGAGAGACTCAAGTCACGTAAAAGCGCCATTGATTATCGTTAATTTAAATTCAAACAGTGAAGCGCACCATCCATGAAATGGACGAGAAGAATATATCTATTTGGTTTTTATTAAAATAAAAAAAAGGGCCCTGCTTGTGCTGAATACAAAGACTACTTTAAAATCGAGCTGTAGCTTAAATACTAATCGAAAAGCCGATTACGATAAAAAAAAAGTTATTTAAAAAAACCTATTATGAAAAAAGCTAATCGGAACGGAAAAACCGTGTAAAAACTTTCCGAAAATCGATAATTATCTACCACGGCATAAGATAACTTTCTTCTGAGGCGTTGAAATCTCCGGTAAGAGTTAAAAAAAATTTTATGGCTTGGTGTCATTTTTGTTGAAAATAAAGATTAGAAAGTTTTTAAATCAGGTAAATTATTAACAAATTCACGCAATAAATATATGATAATGTCAAACAGGCAAATGAAACACTAAAAACCGCAGAGGAAATATACAGTAGCAATCCGTTATGTTAAAAATCACATTCAAAATACATAAAAAAATATCTTGCTGTTGGTAAATAAAAAGTATAAACAGAAATTTAAACAAATGTGATGATATAAAAAATGAATATACATAAAATATAACTGGAAATATCCATTCCAGTAAAGGGAATAAAGTCACATTAAATATACACCACACAATCGCCTCTATTTTTGCCTAAACCTCACAAACACAAAGTCAAAAGGGTTTCGTTGACTCATTAATACACTGATACTTTTACTGAAGAACGCGCTTGAAATAAAACACGGGTAAATGTTGTACAAAGAACCATTAACATGATGGCTTTAGAAGAATGCAATGCAAATGAAGAATAAAAATTGAACGCAAGATCGATCAACCTGCTCACGATCGTTTGTCTATTTGGGATATTCAAAGACTTACTTCACTATCCTTTATAAAACAAAAGAGCATCCGATACAGACAAAAAGAATCCATATACAACATAGCCATAAAGCTAAAATCCCTTTCACTTCCTCCTTCTGCCTCCTCTCAGAACGTCTGACGTTTGCAATGAAGTAAGACCTCCCCTACCGACGGCCTCCCAAAGTATCAACAAAAAAGAGAGAGAGAGAGAGAGAGAGAGAGGCGAAATATATTACGAACTAATTCACTACTGCGTCTTTCTTCTGCTTATCTGCCGGCATCATCTTACCTCATACAATTCGACGCCCTTGGCGCAGATGGCCATAGCCACCTGCGGCGTCGGCTCCTGCTTCTTGCATCGCAGGCGGTACAGGTGGAGATTGTGGGGCGCCTCCTGCTGCGACGCCTCGCGGATGTAATGCGCTTGGGCCTCGGCTCGCGTCAGACCCAGGTTGTCCCGGTGCAGGAGCTGGACGTTTTCCATGATGTACGGGACCCCCACCCGGTCCACCAGCTGCAATGAAAGGCGTAGCTTTGATTGGTGTGGGCCATTCGTTATTATCGACAGAATCCCACAGTACTAATTATCAGCAACTCTAAAGGAAAGCTCAGATAAACTATTGGAAATTACGAAAACTCGTTAAATTTATCACCCACCCACACGAGGAATTATAGTTTATAAATTACTACAGAGGATTCAATAAACAACAGAAAATATCCATCAACTAGATACGAGACATGTTTAATTTGCTGGTTAAAATTCAATAACAACTGCGTAAACAAAAACAAAAATTCACTAACTGCAATAACAAAGGCTATAACAAGGTAATCAATGTGCTGGAATAAATTAAAAGAGACAGGATCTATTCCTTCTGTATAACTCATGATCTGCAAAATCAACAGAACGAAAAAATTTCATTAGCTGAAATAAACCCAAATGTTTAACCAGTGCGTAAAATACATTACAATTTTCAAACAAATTTATTTAAATCAATCTGCCAGCTGAAGAGGTTAAAAGTTAACATAGCCTACTGTGAAGTTCATTAACATATATACATTAACAAATAACGACTCTTTACCAGGAAGGTCAACGTAAACTGTTTCTTTACCTTAAAAAGCCCTAACGTTTGAAGGGAGAAATTAGCAGCTGTAAAAAATTAAATAAATAAAGCATTGAAAAAAGACAAGTTCTAGGCATGGAGCTAAACAGCAACTCGCAGCATCTCTTTACGATTTCTGGCTCGAGCGGATGTGGGAGGCAATGCGATCCGAGCAGCCGAAGCGCTCGGGAAAACAGACATACATACTTCCCGAGACACAGTCATTTCCTATAAGCAATGCGCAATGCATGCACTTCCCCACCGCGGGAGGGGCAGGAACCACCTAAACGCCACAGAATTATTTCCATACAGTGAAAAAATCAAAAGAATCTTCAAAATGACTTCATCTTTCTAGTGGGATGCAAAACCAAGATCTGATCACGGAAAATGCCCCTACCCACTGCGGGAGGGGCATTAACAATTTAAATACCACAGAATTATTTCCCTACAGTGAAAAAATCAAAGTAATTTACAACAATAACCTCACCTCCCCACTCAGAGGCAAAACAAAAACTTGAATCAAGAAAAATGCACCTACCCACTGTGGGAAATAGAGGGACGGGTCGAAATACTGCTGCTGGCTGTGGGGATCGTGGCAGCAGTCGCCCAGGTCGGCCTGAAGGGCGTAGGAGGCCATGACGAGGGCCGTCTCCTTAGGGATGGGTTGGTTGTAGGTGAGCACATTTTCACGCAGTTGCAAGTAGTAGTGCAGACGAGACAGTTGGTCCCTGCGGCCGGGAGGAGAGCAAAAGTGGTCAGTATTTAGAGGAATGATAACCATGATGAGGATGCTGATGATTTCACGGGAAAATACAGCTACTACTACGGTTTATAATAATAATAATAAAGGAAGTAGACCTTCTCTAAGGGCAGTAGCATTAAAAATAATGGCTTTTTCTACGACATTGAATTTATACAACATTGAATCAGTTTCTCCAATAATAATGTTAATAATAAGGGGAAGTTTTAAAACCAAATATACACAATAACAACAAATATAACAATGTGTCTACATCAGCAACCACAGCACCAAAAATATAATCAGAATAAAAACAGCACAGAAAGGACCCAGCCCCAATCGTACCTGAGCAGAAGTTCGGTCTCGACGTAGAACTGAACGCGGAATTTGAACTGCAAGAGAGGTTCGCCGTTCGAGTCCAAGCCCTGAAAGGAAACAAGAAATAAATTAAAACGTTAATTATTAAATTCTCATTGCATATGGAACGTGGAAACAGAGGTATGATGAAAAATAACCAGGGAATATCAAATAAAGATCAATTTAAAAACTGAAAAAGCCGAGACAATAATGAAAAAGGGGGCGAGGCGTTCAAAACCATTGTGCCCCTGTTGACTTAAGCAGGGGATTATGTACCTGGTCGTGACAATTATGGTGGTCGCAATCAGGGCCGAAAGAGGCAATGGGTAACTAACATCCTCCAGAAAGAAAGTCGTGCTGAGAATTGGAGAACTATATATATATACACACACACACAAACACACACACACACACACACACACACACACACACACACACACACACACACACACACACACACACACATATATATATATATATATATATATATATATATATATATATATATATATATATATATATATATATGTGTGTGTGTGTGTGTGTGTGTGTGTGTGTGTGTATGTCTGCTCAAGCAAGCACGTGTGTGTTAAGCACTTAATCTAAGTTTAAAGAGACGTGGCTGTTATCACCTCACGAGAGCTATACGCTGAGGCGGTAATCCCCGTTTATATTACAGTAGCCAAAGCACGTCCGAGCAATTTATTTATCACAGTTTAATCACCTAATTTTATCTGTAAATTGACGTCACACCACCAAAGGTCATCGACGTCGGTCTGACTGTTGCATCTGTGTTTACTGAGAGAGAGAGAGAGAGAGAGAGAGAGAGAGAGAGAGAGAGAGAGAGAGAGAGAGAGAGAGAGAATGCAAATTCCCTTCACAAATAAGGTCTCTACAAGGTCAGCGTCTGGACTGTATTCTAACTCAGCTCCGTCTCCCACTGCCGAGTAAAAATAAACGTTCGGGAAAATGAAGGTTTAATCTTGAAACATTAGGAAAACGTTTACCGTTTATGAAAAAAAAAGAAAAGGCGGCACTGCCGAGTTAAAAACGTTGAAGATAATAAAAGTGACAGTCTTATATCTAGTAAAAAATGTTTTGAATAATCAATTGCACTGTCACTTTAAAAACGTTCTCAAGAACGAAATCTCACTCGAAAATATTGGAATACGTTTAAAAAAGAAAGAGAAGCTTACACTGACGATTAATACACTTAAAAGAATAAGTTAAACATTCAAGAAAACGTCTTCAAAAAGGAGTAATTACCACCGAATATCTTGACTTAAAAGACTGTAAAATATTATAAAATAAGATTGTGTTGCCAATTAAGAAACGTTAAAGTGAATTAGCCTTACATAGTAACGTCTAAAACAAAGTTGAATAAAAACAAACTGCACTGAAGACTGAAACAACTTTCAAAAGATACAGGAATGCTGCTCAGTGAAAAAAAATGACGAAAAAAGTTTATCAAAGAGAATATTACACCGCGAGTCAGTAACCTTTTTGAGTGGGGACCAACGAATGGACGGACAACTATAAAGTTCTCTTGAAACGCCTTGAAAATCGTTTACTTGCGAGGACAAAATGACAAGACAGGTTAGGGAGCAAGCTGCCAGCCCGTCTTCAAGGATAACTAACGCAAGTAACTCTGAAGAGTTACGCTTTAAAACCTAAGTGTAAATTGCCGGGTATGTATTTGTATTGTATGCTTTCTCCTTCCATACCTATATATATATATATATATATATATATATATATATATATATATATATGTGTGTGTGTGTGTGTGTATGTATGTATATGTATATATATATATATATACATATGTATATACATATACAGGAATAATTGGATACCAGGAAGATAAAGCAATAATCGTTAATATATTTGAAATAATATTATGTTTCGGACGATGGTACTACGAAGGAGAAGAGGCGAGTCGCAGAAAGGAAGGTCGTAGGTGTGCAAAAAAAAAAAAAAAAAAAAAAAAAAAAAAAAACAAAAAAAAAAAAAAAAAAAAAAAAAAAAAAAAAAAAAAACACCTGGACCCTTTAAGGGCCAAGGATGGAGCGCACTTTAAGGGCCGTTGAGCTAACTTTTACTCTAAGGGAGTGAAGTGTTGATTTTGAATTCGCCTGCGCTCGGACTATGGTACCTTCATTCTGTAAATTTGTATCGGGGGCCAGTGATCAAGCAGGCTGGACCCGGGTTGGAAGACAGCAAGTCTAAAATGCGGAGTTCATTACCGGTATCTCTTTTGAAAGTCGTCGAAGCTCGGAGAAAAGTGAAAATAATATGCGCCAATAGCTAACAAAAACAATATATCCTGCTCTTGATAATGTTGGTAAGTCTTCATAATACCAGCACATACTGTAGTCAATCGATCAAGAATAAAAATAAAGAAATTACAAGGAAGTAAAAAAGGCAGAAAAGTTAAAAGTCAATAGTTACTTATAGCATAACGCAACGACATACCGGCTTACTAAGAGAGAGAGAGAGAGAGAGAGAGAGAGAGAGAGAGAGAGAGAGAGAGAGAGAGAGAGACTATACGTAACGTAACGCTTAGGCATGCAGGGTCCTTGGATGATGATTCGGTTGTTTGTAATCGTCTTGGTGAACATTCCATCGTCGTGTTACGGCTGCAGCCGTAGCCTTGTTCCGTGTGACAGCTTCGCCGTTTTTGTCGGTAAAATTTGCGCTTCGGTTTCGATATATTTCGGGGATTATGTAGCATAACGAACTCTACAGAGATTGGAAGAACAACAGCACTTGGGAGATGGGGGGATAGTGGAATAGCCTGTCGGTGGAGAAAGGGAACAGTACTAATGATAATGGAGAATCGTACTGTGGCTAAAAAGATGGTTAAGGTACTGGCGCTATTGAGATGGAAAACAGTACGTGCGCTGAAGATGGGGGATAGTGCATACTACAAGCGCTCAAGAGATGGGGGAATGGCCTCGGAGTTCGAAGGATGGAAATAGTACAGTGCTAGAGATAGGGAATAGACTAGCACTACAGAGATTGAAGTTAGACGTATGTTGGTACGGGATGGGTAGTGAGGTGGATGGGGAACTGGATAGGTGGCCAGGGACAGGGGTCATGGGGAGGTGGGGTGGGGGAGGTAAAAGATCAGGCAGGCCCAACGAAGCCTGAAGCGCCCCAGCAAACTATACTGGACACACACACACACACACACATACTCATCCAACTCGAACCTCGGCCTTAAAAGCTACAACTATCTTCACAACCTAATGTTTTATAGCATCTAGACGCTATCTCGTTTTGTCTATAAGCAGACGGGGCCTTTCAGGTGGGGGAGAGGGATGTGGGAGGGGGTTGAGTAAAAGGAATGAGAAAGGGGGAGGGAGGAGAAGAAGGGGGAGGGGATATATAGGGATATATAGCGACATCTGGTACGCGCGTCGAGTGGCCGTTGGCCACGTTCCTACTATGGTCAGGGGGCAGCCTTTCCAACCTGCCCGGCATCTTCCGATTCCGTGCGTTTGGCTTCCTCGTCCTCCTAAAGTAAATACCGCGGGACAATGTATTCTTTTATATTCTACTATTTATCATTTCGTAAAACACAAGAGTCATAGGTGCGGACATCAAATACCCCAGGAGACGAAAACAAATCAAGATCTATGTTGCTAATCTAAGCCCAAGTTGTGGTTACATGGGACATATTTGAACACTGCCATTATACACGACCAAACTATTGCATTTTTTCTCACATCTGAAAATAAAAATACTCGGCTAAATTCTCTCTCTCTCTCTCTCTCTCTCTCTCTCTCTCTCTCTCTCTCTCTCTCTCTCTCGTAACTAAGTTATGTCGTGGTAAGTTATGTAGTGGTATTCATATCGATTTTTTTTAAACTTAGCGCTAAAGTCGATTACATCTTCGATACTTGGAATGTGTGTGTACATATGTGTGTGTGTGAGAGAGAGAGAGAGAGAGAGAGAGAGAGAGAGAGAGAGAGAGAGCTATCCTAAGACAAAAAATACCGATCGTATAATTGAAGTTGCAAGGTGAATTGCATTTTTTTAGTAAACGTCTAATATACGACGGTTAAAGTTCAAATATAAGACCAAAAGTTATAGAGTTCTATTGCCAAGCGAGCGGGAAAGGGGGGGGGAGGGCGGATTTCAGCACGTCCTAGTAAGTCCTAACGTGCCTCTGTGTACCTGATCGGTAGTAGACTAAGGGAGTCACGGGCAAGGTGGGAAGGACTTGGTAGCAACTCTTCCCAAAGCTGTAAGGGTGGCAATTCCTGGAGACATGCCTCCACACACACACACACACACACACACACAAGTGTAATTTTTACCCATTATGCGATTATACCCTTTCTTAAACTATATTAACTTTCACTGAGGCCTCATACTGTACGAATTTCTGCCGCTTGTTACAGGCTGTAAGAGAACATTTTTATTTGCAATTTCTATTGGTCATCATTTTACCAAATGTCCTTTGACTTTGAACGTCACATTCTCCTGAAATGTCTAGTTGAGCAGTAATGGATCCTAATGAGACCCGACAATCGAAATAATGAGTAAGCAGATCTCTCTTCAAAAGGACTTGCAGATTTGACAGGATATTAGTAAGACGATTCGTTTATTGTACGACTCATATGCTTTGTTACGTATTTTATTATGTGTTGTACGCATACTTTCACTGTCTATTTACTGAATTAGAAGGCATTTCAAATCTGTTTCTATATTTCATATATATTAGTACAAGTGGAAATCTAATATAAGATCCTCATTATTTATTCAACTTTTTTTTTTTTTTTTGTGGGGAGGGGGATTAATACTCACGGTACGGTGATGGAATCCACGACTAATTTTCCTTGTCTCTACATTCTCCTTTAATGCTAAAATTACGGGAGTATACCGGTGTCCAACCCCATTGCATATGTCACATGACAACGTACCTAGGAATAAGTGTTTTGAATCATCGTTTAGTTTTGTCACTCAAAATATTTACGCAATCTGCATAGACAAGCTTTGATTCTGTTTGCTTCTAGGATAACTCTTATCAAGTGGCACTCACATAAGACACCCTGAGCCTGTTACCAATTAATTTTCTTTCGGTACATAAGAGTTACTGTATAAATCTTGCGTTCCAGAGAGCATATCTACATACAGGACTGCTTTTTTTTTTTGACAGTAATATTTAGCGAGGGATTCACAAGGCAAAGACTTTAACTAAGACTTAAACTATTCAACACTCCTTTCTTATCCAGGTTTCAGACCGGCGATCATCCAGGTATTTACCGAGTATATTTATCAAGAAGAGGTCCACAGGAGCGTCAATTAAAAGCCACAATTTGTCTAAGTCCAAGGAATAAGGAAGAGAAACGAGAGACTCGTCTAACCAACATGGAAAGAGACATAATCTCTCTGGAGTGTTTATGCTCTTCCGGGGTATGTATTCATCGAAATAAAATGGCATTCACTCTATGTTCATTTATTTACTGTTGCCGACAGATCTCCGACCATGTTTCGATTTGGACAATGGTACTGCGGATGCGTGAGTACATTTTATATATAATATATATATATATATATAATATATATATATATATATATATATATATATATATATAGAGAGAGAGAGAGAGAGAGAGAGAGAGAGAGAGAGAGAGAGATCACACACACAGACACACACACACACACTCAACCTTTTAGAGGCCGACCGTCGGCAGGCAGGAATGCTGTGGCCGACATGATAGCCAGACGGTACTTTTGGTGCATAAATTAAAAGGACTCGGGAGATGCTGGCAGACCCATGTAAGAGGTGGTAGTAGTAGCAGAATCCCCCCTACCCCTACCCATCCATGGCTCCCCACCCCCTCACGCCCACCGCATGCCCCTACCCGGCACTCGGCATGCCCCAACGAGGAGAACCTTCATTCGCCTACAACTACTAATGCTACCACTACTACTGCTATTAGTAGTAGTAGTAGTAGTAGTAGTAATGGTGGCGGTACCCAGTACCAATAGCCTGATACCCCAAGCGCCGTCCAGGAAATATGCTACAAATTCTTTAGCGTTTTGTTCCAAGGGAGTGAATACCTCTCTGTGGCCTTCCCCGCCTCCTTTTCCCCTACCTCCTCACTCTCTCCCTTATTACCTCCCCCACACCTGCTCCTCCCCCTACCTCGTCCTACAACGCCTTCACATCATCAGGCGCCTTCAGTTTTATATTCGTTGCTACGTAAAAAAAAAAAAATACGTAAAAATAACCTCTCATGACAATGTTACAAGTGCAACCACAAGTATAAAGATATTAGCAGTGTTTTCTTTCATGAATCTTTTCATTCGTCGGCATAGGAAATGCTTTCACAGTATCGTGATGTGTGTTTGTGTGTGTATACGAGATAATAGATCAATCGATAGATAGAGCGAAAAACAGAGAGTAACTTAAAAAGGCAGATTCATTCAAATCTTTTGTACCTAGTGATTTCAACGACCCGTAGATAATTATCCACGTTTTTTAGGTTTTCCAAAATAAGTTTTATCTTCTAAAAAATTTAGTGTCCATTCCTCTACAACTATTTCAGCTCTTCTTCCCTAGAATTCGAGTTTCCACGTTTCTAAATTCCACTTTCTATTTGTTTCCTTTTTATATAAATTTAGTGGATATTAATATTATATAGTTATAATAATATTAAATATTATATATATATAAATATGATATTATATTATATATATATAATATATATATAAAATATATATAATATATTATATATATATAATATATATATTATATTATTAATATATTAATATATATATGCATGCACTACATTTATTTTAAGAAAGGAAACGAATAGAAGGTGGGATTTAGAAACATAGAAACTCGAATTCTAGGGAAGAAGAGCTGAAATAGTTGTAGAGGAATGGGCACTAGATTTTTAGAAGATAAAGCATATTTGAAAACCTGAAAAACGTGGATAATTATCTACGGGTCGTTGAAATCACTACATAAAAAACTGAATGAATCCGTATTTTCAAGTTACTGTATGTCTTTCGTTATATAATAATATTAATATAATATATTATATTATATAATATATATATATATATATATATATTATATATATATATGTATATATACATATATATATATATATATATATATATATATATCTATATATTATATATAATATATATAGATTATATTATATATATATATATATTATATAGTAGATTCTACATACATAATATTATATATATATAATATAATTATATAATATATACATATATAATATATATATATATATTCCAATCAGTTTCCATAAATAAACGTGTGTGTGTGTGTTTGTGTGTATGTGAAAGTGTCTGGGTGTCCTATGGATCTGTGTTGAATCAATCAACCTGGAGTTCACTGATTTCCAGTGCGTAAACGTGAGACGTAGTGACTTGCCGGGTTTTACGAAGCTGCCGGAGAGTAAGGAGGACATATCATTTTGAACTTGACGGAGCAAGGACTGAATTAGTATCGACAGAAGACAGACGGAGACGCCATCTCGCGGAGGAGAGATGAGGTAAAGGCGTTTCATTTTGCCCCACCGAGGAGGGAAATAAGAGATGAAGCATCCTGCAACATAAGAGCAATACTTCTAACGGATATGGGCATTGCAAAAACATTAAAAATTGGCTTAAAACGGTCACTTAGTTTAGCTAACCACAACTATTTGTTTAGAAGATAATTCAGCAATATGGACGACGTGGGTTTTTTCCATTCGAGAAGACTGAAGTAACGTGACGAGAATTTTTTTGTTCTTCGAGACTTTCTCACAGGCCAGACTTAAATCACTCGTAACATTGATGAAGCCCATTTGCAACCCACTGGGATTAAAACTGGCAAGTATGAACCTCGCCTGCTAAAGTTTGTCAAGTTACAAAACCCTAGAGCAGTGCTTCCCAACGTGGGGTGTACGCTCCACCGGGTAATTTGATTTTTAAGGGGGGTGGGGGGAATTCGAGAATGTTTAAACCAAGTTAATAGCCTTTTTAGGTTTCCTCCGCGTGACTATATGAATTATATATCACCACAGGGGCCATCGGGATTTTAAAAGGTGATTAGGTGGGGACGTGGCCAAAAAATGATTGGGAACCACTGCCTGTAGAGAACAGTGCATTGTGACAGGGTATTGTCAGACGCGAAATAAAACTGCGGGGATTTCGCGCCCAATTTCACTATCTTCCTCTCGCTGGCTCGCACCATTCTTTCCTATCTGAACTTATCGGTGTCGTATTTGAGAGGTAGGGTTGCTGCGATACGTATTAACCACACCTTTTAAATTCTAAGCACAGACTAAATATTTGTCACATTCACTCGCGGTAACCAGAAAGGTTTCCAGGAATGAGCATGAGTGGTCACTGGAAATAGTTGAGTTGAATATAGAATTTAGGACAAAGGCCAAGCACTGGGACCTATGAAGTCATTCAGTGCTGAAATAGAAATTGACAGTAAAAGGTTTGAACGGTGTACAGGAGGAAAACCTCGTAGTTGCACTATGAATCACGTGTTAGGGGAGGGTGGACAGTAAGATGAAGAAAGAGAATATGAAAGGAGGTACATTAAAAGGTCACTGGAAGTAAGATCTCTCGTCATTTCCGAGACAGCTGCGCGGACGTGAGTGGCACGCATTTTAGATCAATATGTCATTAGAGACCGGGGTGGTTAAGTATTTTCAGGCGTCGGACAACTTCTATAATTTTGCCTTAGTATGCTAAGATTCGTCAGTAATATTAAAGTTAATAATAAATATAATAACCAGAGAACAATGTAGAATCGTTGAAACGCCTTGAAAAGCAATAATAAAATAATAATAATAATAATAATAATAATAATAATAATAATAATAATAATAATAATAATAATAATAAAAGAAATTTTAGAACTGCTGAATTAACGCTGAGAACTCGGCCCTTATCACTAAAGCCACCTCAAAAATGAACGCCTAGAGACTCTTAAAGGACCTTTGGGGTAAGGTGTATGCGTCACCAGGTTCTAGTGAGACGACCAAAAATAACAAGAAGGTACGCGGAAAGGTAGGTAATTCTAAGTGCCAAACGATTAAATTATAATTATAACTATCATTATTAATATTCAGAAGATGAACCCTAATCATATGGAGTAAGCCCACCAAAGGGGCCACTGACTCGACATTTCAAGCTTCCAAAGAATATGGTGCTCATTAGGAGGTAAGAGAAGGTAAAAGGAAATACGGAAAGAGGGGATATTATAGGACAGACCTTTTGAATACACGACACGAGTGGCACCAGATAGGAAACGATAATCAAGAATAGGATGACAACGGGAAAAAACTATTTACGAGAGAAAGTCATAATAACAAAAAAGGAAACGAACACGACATCACGGATCTGATGGAAACACAGATAAACACGAAATGAATGTAACGAAAAAGATAAAAAGAAAACGAAAAATTTCATGAAAAAAAACTGAAGGAAAGGATGAAAAGAGCTAAAAGATACAAAGGCAAAAATGAACCGCGAAAAATTAGGAAAACGAAGATTGAGGGATATGTCAGAGACAACAAAGAAACAACACGCGTAAGACAAGGTCAGAATCGTGAACATAACATCCAACGAAAGAATGAACAAGAATGAGAAAGGACACGAAAGAACGCGAGTCAAAAATGAAAGTTACCTGCGAATGAGACAGTGAATATGAATGAAAGTAGAATGAATGAGAGACTTAGGGGGAAAAAACCAGACGCGGAGAAAGTAAAACTGAACTATGATATATATATATATATATATATAGAGAGAGAGAGAGAGAGAGAGAGAGAGAGAGAGAGAGAGAGAGAGAGGGTCTGATTATATCTGAAACTATTTCGTTTTCCGCGTTCCTAACAAACGTTTTTACTGTCATCATTAGGAATGTTTTTTTCTCTTAGATTTATGTAAAACTTCCCATAAACACATATATAAATTTATGCATGTGTGTGTATATCTATGCACAAAATTTGTATGTGTGTATATACTTACATATCTATGTATGAATGTATGTATACGGTCAAAACGCAGTTCTGATACCACCATTACAAAGTTAACACAACAATTATCATATGTTTACGTCTATATACAATCATACCACCCTATGTATGTATTTACGACCGCAAACAAAACACAATAAAATGCTGAAACGACCATACTGTCAACCACTACTCACTGGAAATGCCACCATAACCACCATTCATTAAAATATATCAAATTTCATAACAATGAACTCCCATGACTCCATTTTGTAGCTGCCCATGTTTCTGTACATCATTGTGTATGTTTTGTGAGTTTGTATGTGTGTGGATTACACGTTCGCGTATACTTGTATATACCTGAATACATGTTATTGTCAGTTCTGGTTAACTGGCTAACGCTTATAATTTCGGGTCAATTTTACTTGCCAGCGTAGGTCTGAATGAGTAATCTGACACCTGCCGGTGTAGTAGATCTGCTTGTGCTTCTTTTATCTGACAACGCAAAGCTGCGTGTGTGTTTATTCTGCCGTCGTATGTATGCTTGAGGGGCGCGTGTGTGCAAAGTTTTGATGTATGCTTTTTCAGTGATTATCTGCCTATGTGTATCTCTTATATATAGGTGTCCGTATTTCAAAATGTCCCTGCATTTGTGTCTTCGTAGGTGTTTGTGTGTTCGCGTAGGTGCAAGGATTTCAGCTTGTGTAGGTTGTGAAAGTTACTAAACCGTCTTGAGCGTTTGTGCATGGATTCGTGTCTTTTTGCGCAAGGATATTTGTGTGTGTATATATATATATATATATATATATATATATATATATATATATATATACATATATATATATATATATATATATATATATATATATATATATATATATATATCCGTGTACGTTTGTGTCAACGTTGTTGGCTATGTTTTTTGAAGAACATTTTTCGCATCTGCATGTGCGTGTTTGTGCTTTCGTAAGTTAGTTCGCAAGTTTGAGTTGTGTGTGAGCGTTTGTGTATGTGTTTGCGCCCCTACACGCGTGTGTGTTGGCCCGGGTCTGTCGGTAAGGTACAGTACGCGCGCATTCCACACACAGGCCTTTACCCTTTGGCCTACGCAACTGCTTTTAATGGGAGAGAGAGAGGAGAGGAGAGAGAGAGAGAGAGAGAGAGAGAGAGAGAGAGAGAGAGGCGGGAGGTGGAGGAAGAATACGAGGGAGTGTAAGGTGGGTGGAAGAGGAGACTGAAGGTAGAGCAGGTGGATCTCTCTCTCTCTCTCTCTCTCTCTCTCTCTCTCTCTCTCTCTCTCTCTCTCTCTCTCTCTCGCTGCCATAGGATAAGCTCTGTTAAGCCACAACAGATGAATGAAGGCGTCACCTGTCACCCTAATCTGGAATGCTGGAAGAGATGTCCAGATGATAGCGAAATTGGATCAATTACACTGTTTGGAATATTCAACTCAGTTTGAGATATCAACTGTCAAATGGGTTCGAAGAAAGCGCCATATCTGTGTGTACCTAGATGTCTTTGTACACACCAGCATGATGTATGTATGTATGTATGTACATATGTATGCAAATGTTTCCTATCATAAAGCAGTTTCTCCTGACAGGACCGGCTCGAGAGAAAAGAAAAGACCAAACTCACTCTATCTAGTTCTAAAAACTCTCTGATTCATCCTTCCATGTACTTATGCCGTTTTATTGCATCTCCTTATTTCTCATACTTTCAATCCTAATACCAAAAAAATACTAAATAAACATTGCATCTTTACAGCTTCCAATACCTCTGCTTCACTGGCATTTAACATCCACATTTCCATAAAGGAGTGTTGGCTCAGCAACTCCATTCACACAATCCAATTAAAATTTCCCATATATATTATATATATATATATATATTATATATATATATATATATATATATATGTATATATATTAATCGTCCTCTTAATCTATACTTTCGGTGGAAAGCGTATCCAAAACGGTCATTGTACCGAGCTGTAAACAGGCCATTACAATGTACAGATCTGATGTATATATATATACATATATATATATATTATATTATATTATATATATATATATATAATTATATTATAATTATAGCTATATAAACCTATATATCAAGATTGCGTCAAGAACCCTCTGTAGTCAATTGCTATCGTGATAAGACGACCTTGGTGGTCACACACCAGGGTTTAAAAGGGAAATAGGCTCTGGCAATTTCATACTTAGTGAATGGCTGAGAACTGGAAGGCTAAAACAATAAGAAAAAAATAAATAAATAAAAAAGAAACACTGATATCAATATAGTGTTGGTAAGTTCAGAAGTGGAATGTCGGGTAGATAAGGAAGGGCATAATTCCTAGGGCAAGAAAGTCACAATCTTTGCAAAAATCGAGTCTAAATTGTATAAAGGATTTTGAAAGCAAGTAAAAACTTTTAAAAACCTCGTCAAAATCTAAAGGATTCCGAAAGCGAAAAATTGTTATTCCACAAGAACTTCCGAACAAAGATTATATATCATCGGTTCCATAAAAACGTGTAAAACATAATGGACACAGGTAATATTACTTCCAAACGAAGTCTCTTCTTACACGAAGGACAATGAAGGAAGCAAGACAGGGCAAATTATCTCCTAAAGAAATGTAAATCTTTAATTATTTATCAACATACTCTACTCTGATGATGGATATTAGCAGGCGACACCACTTAGGCTATTCGTGATTGGCTGCTCAACATCCAATACAGTTACGAGGTATCGGCTGCGTATATTTACAGTCAGCTCCGCAAAAGCAGACTACATTCCAACATCACACAGGAGCCTTAATCTGAATGTAAAATATGTCAAGTCCACAGAATATCAAGAAACAATATGGTAACCGTGATTTAACGTCTTGCAATCTCACTCACAACCTTTTTAAATGAGCGCAATATTCGAGTCTTGCGTGTTTTTCTAAATACTACAAATGTATATATAATGTGTGTTCGTATTGTATGTGTAGATAGATAGATAATATATGTAGTTAGATAGAATATATGTATATGTATGTATGTATGTATGTATGTATATATATATATATATATATATGAATTTTTATCATATCACCGTGATTCATATACATGCATTCAGCTACAAATGTCCTTTAATATCCAATTCGCTTTACCTCGCAATTAATACGTTTACATATATGTTAAACCGAAGGGGAATTTTTTTTAGATTATAACAATTTCGTCATCTCGTGGATTCGAACCAGCGCACCAGAGGAGAAATCAGGACTTCAGTGACGCCTATAAACCGACCAGACCAACAAGTGACTAAGGAAACGACGACGACTCCAAGAGCGACTAAAAAAACGACTATTCCAAAAACGACTACAAAAGCGACGACTCCAAAAGAGACTACATAAGCGACGACTCCTGCAATTGCGACGACTCCAAAAGCGACTCAAAAACGACGACTCCAAAAGCGACTAAGAATACAACGACTGCAAAAGCGACGACTCAGACCGTGTAAGTAAGTAAGTAAGTAAAGTAAGTAACGTGGCTAGGCTTTGTGAAAGTTCCATTGGCTCGAAAATGGGAGTGATGGCTACAGCACCAGCATTCCGGCCTAATGACGCCTTGGGGCCACCTGGTGGAGCAGGAGCCGGAGCAGGAGGGTGGCAGGCTGGTGGAGCAGCAGCAGGAGGAGGAAGCGGCGCGGGGGGGGGGGCGGTTAAGAAGGCGGGGGAGGAAAGGGGAGGTGGTAGTGATGGTCATGGCGGCGAGCTCTCTTACGGGACGGCAGAAGGTTCGAAGAGAAAGATTCGGGGAGAGAGAGAGAGAGAGAGAGAGAGAGAGAGAGAGAGAGAGAGAGAGAGAGAGAGAGAATTTGTATAAGCAGAGAGAGAGAGAGAGAGAGAGAGAGAGAGAATTTGTATCAAGCCCAGAGAGAGAGAGAGAGAGAGAGAGAGAGAGAGAGAGAGAGAGAGAGAGAGAATTGTATCAGCCCAGAGAGAGAGAGAGAGAGAGAGAGAGAGAGAGAGAAAGAGAGAGAGAGAGAGAATTTGTATCAAGCCCAGAGAGAGAGAGAGAGAGAGAGAGAGAGAGAGAGAGAGAGAGAGAACACAAGAAATCTAAATTTAGTCACATGAGGTCAAAATGAATATGTTTAATCATAATAAAATACGGTAATAATATTTTCCACAAATTCACTTTTCAAATTCTAGCCACAATTTTTTTTTTTATCGACATATCCAGAATTCTGTTAAAACTAATTATGTCCAGTAGCATCCTTCTAATCACTGAACGCGACAACTCTGCCCTAATAATTAAACTCCAATCGGCTCATCCTATTCCAATCAACAGTCTTTCGTGATCATTCAACCCAATCAACGTTCGAATCTTCCAGTCCAGGAGTCTTTCACCTAATCACTTGATTCGACTAGTTTTTATCTTCATTCAGTCATCTCGTCTTTTTTAACTAATCGTTAAACATTACAGGTGTCTTTTTATACTCTAATCCGATTCTTTCACCTAATCCCCTCCTCAGATTACTCACTTTCATCCAGTCATTTAAATCCAGTCACTGTGATCTATCTCCCAATCATACGAGCTCATTTTGCTGTCACAACCAAAACACGCTCAAGGAGTCATTCAAACCAAGGATAAATTTCAGAACGGGATTTTTTACTACTTAATTCATTTATTCTTTTGTTTTGTTTAATTAGGAGAGAAACTGGCCCGTATGACTGAAGAAATGAGAGAAAGAGAAGCGAATAAAGGAGGTTCATATCGATCTTTACGAAAAATGTCATATATAATTCGTCTATTACCTTCGCTCTGGCATTTTCGCTGCGACCTTTGACCTGGTCAGCGTGCCTCCAGAATCCCTCGCCAAAGATGCTGCCCAAGTGTGTTACGCAACGGGCCAGATATTTCCAAAAATATATCAAAAGACCAAAAGCGATAACATTTCCTGGCTGAGCTCATGGAAACCACAAGGCGAAGCTTTTCAAGATGACAAGCTAACATGAAGCGAGACCACAATATCCTCCTGCGACAGACAAGCAGGTCATGGCGCAACGTGTTTGTCATATTACATGAATCGGCTTTGGCCCATATGACAGGTACCATGGCCTTAAATATGCACATACGTCAGAAGAGGTTCCCCCTTGAGACATTGATGAGGACCTGGTCCCAATGAAAAGAACATGAACCTTCATGGCCTGTGAAGTACCTGGGGGTCAAAATATTCCCTAAAACACATTAGAGCCTGCATTCAAAATAATCCCATTGTTTCTCAGTTTGCTTATTTTGATATCTTATGAGGTATTGCAGTGATAAACCTCTCTCTCTCTCTCTCTCTCTCTCTCTCTCTCTCTCTCTCTCTCTCTCTCTCTCTCTCTCTCTCTCTCTCTCTCTCTCTCTCTCTCTCAAATAAAAAAAATCAACAGGTAAAACTTATAAATATATTTAAAGATTAAAGAAATGCCTTTATTATTCTTTTCCATAGCATAATATTTGACGAGGAACTGCAGTAACTATAAACTCCCCCCCCCCCCCCCCCCCCTCTCCCTCTTCTATCAAACTCTCTCTCTCTCTATCTCTCGGTCTCTCTCTCTCTCTCCTCTCTCTCTCTCTCTCTCTCTCTCTCTCTCTCTCCTTTATCGAGCCTCGCCATCTCGAGGTCATCCTTGACAATACCATCTGATGTTATGACGTCCCATTGTCGTCTCCGAACCAACAACAGTCTCTCCTCGTCTCTGGTCATTTAAGAGGAATGCGGACGACACTTGATTGCATCACCTGATACGAATAAGTTATAGCTCTGCCGTGGAATGAAGGGGAGGAGGAGAAGGAGGAGGATGAGGAGGAGGAGAAGGAGGAGGATGAGGAGGAGGAGGAGGAGGATGGAGAGAGATAGATGACAAAAAAAAAAGAAGAGGAAACGGGGGATTGCAATGATCGAGCGCGAAGAATAAGGAGGAAGGAAATACGAAAAGACGAAAATGGAGAGAGGAGACGATTGATCAAGCAGAAGTACGAAGGAAGGAAGGACGAAGGAGGAGGAACGAAGAAATAGAAGAAAGAAAGGAAAGGGTCAAGTGTGGAGACAGAGACGAATGGAAAAGATCGGGAGAATACGGAAAATTAACCGCTTTTAAGATGAATGAAGAGGAAGAAAAAAAAAAACCGAAACAGACGATAAAGATAAATGAGTGTATGAGAGAGTAACGGGGAAAAGGAAGGAAAAGTAGATAAAAGTGCAAAAGTTGATGGTGATGATAAAGTAGATAGGGCTAAAGGGACTGCTAGCATAAAGAGGTAAAAATGGTCTCTCTCTCTCTCTCTCTTTCTATAATCAAATACACATACGCCATTGAATCACGCTTCACAACGATAGGCCTAATCGACATGAGAGAGAGAGAGAGAGAGAGAGAGAGAGAGAGAGAATGGGGTGGTGGGGGAGGGAGCAGAAAATATAAACCACGTTTTTTTGGGGGGTCTATCACTTAAAACGAATTCCGTTCTTTTGTTATTTCCCGTTTCTCCCGCATGCTATGTTAGTGTGTGTGCTTCAGAGAGAGAGAGAGAGAGAGAGAGAGACGGAAAGGAGCTGTGCCGAATTCTGGAACGACCGGAGCCCTTGAGCCAAAGGGAATGACTTGGCGACAATTTAGGAGCAATTAAGATCGGGTCTGCCACATCACGCGACACTATTATGTACGAAGGAGGCCTCGTCGGTGCCCGGGCCCATGCCCCTAAAAATGCCATTCTCTTCCCTCGCCCCCTGCCCCTGCCCCTACCCCCCTAACCGTCAAATCTCCCGCCTCAGTAACCCCGCCATGCCCCTGGCTTGAGCGCTGATGGGGCACCTGCTCTCCTGACGGCATGGAATTCCTCCACTCGGGGTCGGATCCTTTTCACTCTGAAGGATTGACATTCCGAGCCTCCTATATTCTGGGGGCGCAGATTCCACCGCTAATACTGCCTCTTATCTCCCGCTGAATTCCACTGCTATAATCTCCCTTCGCGTCAATTCCACTTCGCTTCCCCTTCCAATAACCCGCTGTCATTTTTTGTTTTTTTTTACTTCACAAAAGACTGCCAATCAAGATTTCACTGCTGTTACTTTTCTTCTAATGCCACAAATTCCACCGCTCTTATTCCACTCAGTTCCAGTCGTACATTCCACGACTCCTACCTTCTTCCAAATAACACGATGGCGCCAGGTTCCACTGCTATTACTCCACTTTCACTAGAAGTATCTAGACAACGTTTGTGTCTCTCAAGTTCCAACGAGTCAACCGCAGGATTAAGATCATTCCATAGCTTAGCGAGTCTCTTTCATACTGAACCTCACAGAAGAAAAGGAGAGACAATGAGAATGCAATGCTCATCCAGCGCTAAGTGGTGGATAGAAGGTCTCAAAACAAAGGATGATCAGAAAACTAACACATAAATTCAAACATTTCCTCGGGATAGGCAGGTCTCCAAAAACCTTGAAAGGATTTCTCACATACCAAAAAAATATATATTTTATTTATCTATTTATTTAATTTTTTAGAAAAGAAAGACCAGATGTCTTTCAAAATCTCAGAAGACTTTCTCGGTGTATTCTCAGCATGCCAAACGTTAGTTCGCCCAATTAAGAATGGTATTTACATTTTCAAATGGTTTACCAGGCGTTAAAGAAACACTGCCGAATGACATTTCCTCGACATTAGATCTAGAACATCTGATCATTTTTTCTCAATACAGCTGTGATGACGCAAACCCACAGGCACTTAATCAACTGAGATCCCGTAAGTGGAAATCAATTCTCTGCACTTAGATACAGACTTAATACACGCTGGGCTTACTTACTGACATCTAGGACTTCTAATTCAAATTCTCTCAAAAGAGTTCTTTGATTTTTACTGGCCTCATGTAAATTATGTATGCGTATATATATACGTATATATGTACATGCGTATGTATAGTATGTATATGTCTATATAGTTTATGTAAATATACTGGTTTCTTTTTTACAGCACATATTTCAAGTTATACGTATTCATTTGAATTTTTGTGAATTCTTGTTTTTTTTTTCTCTCTCTCATCCATATTTCAAAATGGTTTTCGTTAATTTTAACGAATTTTACGGTAGATTTGCAGACTGAAGATGCACATAGCACTGTGCGAATATGTTATGAATAAATTATGGCCTTTTTGATGCGTTTATTTAACATGTATGCTGTTACATGTCTTCGCCTGGAATCCTCGCTCACACACACACACCACACACACACACACACACACACACACATATATATATATATATATATATATACACACACACACACACACATACATATATATATATATATATATATATATATACGTATATATAAACACAACAGAAAGGGCTCCATTATATGACCTTAAAAGGTGCAAGTGGCACGAACATTCCAGGGTACGAAACAGTAATTCCGCGGCTAACAAAACAGCAATGCCACCTAGGTGTTAGAATCCCGTGTAAATGCTAAGTAAACGTCGTCTAACTTGGGTACGAAAGGCCGTTTGCCAGACACGTCCACCGGACGAAACAAAGGGAGGACAAATTCCTTCGCGGGTTACAAAAATCCCCAAATTGCTCTCCTGTATGCGTAGTATGTACTGCATAGAATGAGACGCCCAGTCGTGTCTATACACTCCGGATAAGAGAGGAGGGTTAATTGAGGACATCAGTTTCAAGAGCTAATGAGACTTACAAAGAACATTAGCGATTCTATCTAGAGAGAGAAAGGGCGAGGGAAAATTCGGGATTGAAGTCGAATTTCAGAAATTAGGCCAAGGGCCAAGCGCTGGCGACTGTGAGGTCATTCCGCGCTGAAAAGGGAAATTGAGAGGAGGAAATGTCTGAAAGGCCTAACCATCGTTAGAGAGGGTGGAGAGTCAGATGGAAGATAGAGAATATGAACGGAGGTACAGTGAAAGGATTAAAAGAGGTTGAGGCTGGAGGCCGAAGGGACGCTGCTTAGAACCTAAAGTAATGTGTACAGTGCACCAAGTGAGGTGCACTGACGGCATTAGATGAAAAAGCAATATGACGCAAGCGGTAATGGGTGAGGATAAGGCCGAAAAAGCAAAGGATTTCTTTTGATATGTCATCAATTTCGTCAAAAGTCGTTAGTCCGTTCTTGAGTTACCTTGCTGCTATAACACGACTTTCTCCCAATTTCTCTCTTTGATTTATCAAACACGAAGAAAAATATTGAACTCCTTCATTCCCTCTGTGTTCCCATTAGGTAGCAATGAGGCGACTCCTTAGGTTAATAGTATATATAAGTGAGTGTCTATATACATACATACATACATACACATATATATATACACATATATACATACCTGATTCACAGCATAAAACAATAAAGGGAGAGCTCAGGAATCGAATCAGAGGACCTTTTGCTCTCTCTCTCTCCTCTCTCTCTCTCTCTCTCTCTCTCTCTCTCTCTCTCTCTCTCTCTCTCTCTCTCTCTCTCTGTCTCTCTCTCTCTCTGTCTCTGTCTCTCTCTCTTTCTCTCTCTCTGTCTTTCTCTGTCTCTCTCACTTCACAAGACGCCGCACATGACTAAATTCAAAAAGATTATTAATTTCCAAATGCTTGAGCTGAGAGAGAGAGAGAGAGAGAGAGAGAGAGAGAGAGAGAGAGAGAGAGAGAGAGAGAGAGAGAGAGAGAGAGAGAGAGAGAACCTGTTATCAGGTTCAAATGGAAGAACAAAACAAGACCAAAAAAACCTCAAGTTTGTTAGTATATAAACAAGCAAACTTACCATATCCATGTTCATTTGTAAGACAATCACAAGGCGAACATATAAATGAGACTTTGGTCAGTTCCTCAGAATAAAGACAGACAAACAAATACATGAGGACGCGACTATTCCACTGAATAAAACATGCAAAAATAAGCAAAGCCTTCGGTAATCATTCAGTGAATAAACAAGAAGTAAACAATGGGCATCTCATAAACAAAAAAACAAAAGTTAAATACGGAAACAAATAGTCACTATAAAAACAAAAACACTACAGGTCAAATTACCTGGACAGACAAAGGCAAACAAGTAAACAACAGAATGTGGTCAGCTGGACTGTAGTATAAATGAAGACAGATCAAGTCAGGCAATTCATCTGAAGATGTTAAAAAAAAAAAAAAAAAAAAAAAAAAAAAAAAAAAAAAAAAGGACGACGGATTTTGGTCTTATGTTCACAGTAAAACAGGAAAAATAAAGCATAATAATGGATGAAAAACGTTTAAGGCGTTCAAGATTACACAAACGTTCAACTTACATTTGGGGAAGTCTTCCAAGCCTTGGGAGCATATTTGCTGAGTTTGTTGTCAGGTTCTGGGAACACGTATTCTCCATCTGCAAAGAAATAATAAATACGTATCTTTTACTAAGCTGTTTATATCGGTTCCAAGAGAGTAAAACAAAGTGTGGTGTTGGGTTTTGTATTGTATGTTTTTTTTTTTTTTTTTTTTTTTTTTTTTTTTTTTTTTTTTTTTTTACGTTGCATGGAACCAGTGGTTATTCAGCAACGGGACCAATGGCTTTACGTGACTTACGAACCACGTCGAGAGTGAACTTCCATCAACAGAAATACACTTCTCTCACCCCTCAGTGGAATGCCCGAAAATCGAACTCGTGGCCACCGAGGTGGCACGCCAGCACCATACCGACCACGCCACTGAGGCGCGTGTGGTGTTGGGAGTATGAAAAAGTCCTTGATTTGTAATGATAAAAATGATATAAAAAAATTGATACCTTATAGTTGTCAGATACGTGTGTAACAATAATGCATTCACCAATGCACGTCCTTTCCTGCATAGTTGGGTAAGTGACAATATTGAACTCTGCCATTAAAGGTTACAAATTCATGCTAGTTCAGACCCCGGATAAGAAAAGAGGATTAGGTGTAGCATAACACTCAATACCGTGTAATAAGCCAAACTATATTGAAACTTTCAACAAATCCTAGCAATCATGTGCAATAAGCAGCTGACCTTAGTAAGGCACAAAGTTCGAATAACATTACAATTTCCAACCACTCAATGGCACCCTAATTATAATTCTCTCTCTCTCTCTCTCTCTCTGGTACGGTGCACATGGTATGATTGGGATCTTTCCATTGCCCGAGGTCACTAGGACTCCACCCCACAGGTAAACACAGCTGACATTACTATCTTCAGCAGTTCAGTCTCTCTCTCTCTCTCTCTCTCTCTCTCTCTCTCTCTCTCTCTCTCTCTCTCTCTCTCTCTCTCTCTCTCTCTCTCTCTGAATATCAAGGAGCTGTGACTGAAAGCAAGTAAGTGCACATGAACGATCGTGATCAAATTTGACAATTTGACAGGCCACTTTCGTATTTTTAATCCAAGCATTCATTCCTAACAACAATTAAGTTCCTTCCCTAGCACATTTCCACAAGACTCTCTCTCTCTCTCTCTCTCTCTCTCTCTCTCTCTCTCTCTCTCTCTCTCTCTCTCTCATACACACACACTAATCATTCTTTTACTACGTTTGCACTAACCATAAGTATCTCCCTTTTTTCTTGATTTCGTTTACTCTTCGTTTCTGTGATTTCTGTTCTATAATAACTCTATTAACTCCACAGAAAGTACTGTTGAGGTTGGTCTGTGCCTGGATGGATCGCCACCAATCTATATATATAATAATATATATATAATATAAAAATATTAATATATATAATATATTTTATAATATAATATATATATATATATATATATATATATAGATATATATATATTATTATATATATATAATATAATTATATATATATATATATATATATATATATATATATATATATATATATATATAAGTCTCCGTTGGTGCACAAGCTCCCTTGACCTTCACTGGAACATGAACGACCTTTGAGGAATCCGGCGGGGGCGGCAATGGGTTCAAATGAGGGTCGAAATATACCAACGAAATAAAAAAGGGCGATTATGTATACCCTTTCCGGTTCTTAGCTCGAAAAAAATAAAGGTTGATCTAACCTAACCTCAGTACAGTAATCTGGTGAGAGTGTCAGTGGGGTCACAACGAGGCCCGCAAAACCAAAAAGAAATCCAGATCCTACAGCGCCTTGTCGCCTTGGGACCCCTCTAAGGACCACGGACGGCGCTTTGCTGCTGAAGGTCCGTCGGTCTGAGTTTGGACTGAAGACACCCCTCAGGTATGCACTTCCGCCTGCGCACCTGGGGTGATGGTGTGTGTGTCTAGGGGGATCCTTGAGGCTAGGGGGATCCTTGAGGCTATGGGGATCCTTGAGGCTATGGGGATCCTTGAGACTAGGAGGATCCTTGAGGCTAAGGGGGATCCTTGAGGCTATGGGGATCCTTGAGGCTATGGGGATCCTTGAGACTAGGAGGATCCTTGAGGCTAAGGGGGATCCTTGAGGCTAGGGAGATCCTT
>NC_061105.1:5701527-5759027 GCF_015104395.2 Macrobrachium nipponense | reverse complement strand
TATATATGTATATGTATATATATATATATATATATATATATATATATATATATATATATATATATAATGTCCCCTCAAAATCACTCCAACGAGAATAATAGCTTTAATCCGATTTTTCTGGCAAAGCAAAACAATAAAGAACCAAAATGAAAAAGTTAGACGTCAGGGAAAAATACTGAACGCAGGAATGGCTGAGGAAATACTTGTTGGCCATCACTACTTCCTCTCTCTCTCTCTCTCTCTCTCTCTCTCTCTCTCTCTCTCTCTCTCTCTCCCCAAAGGCGATTTACTTTATTTTATGGCGTTTTCATACATTTCTTTATCCTACTCATCCATAACTCTTTCAATTTACACTAAAATTTTCTCAAAGTCATCTTTCGTTAAGTTAATTTTCATTATCTCTCCCCTTTGTTCGCTTGTCTATTCGTCCTTTTCAATTTCACTTTCTTTTCATTTTTTTTTATTTTTCTTCTTCATTATCATCTGCGGTCTCTATCCAACACCCTCGTCTTTCTACTTTTTTTAAAAATCATTTTGACATTTTCACAAAATTCTTTCTCTAATCTTCATTATTCTAGCATTTTTCATATATATATATATATATATATATATATATATATATATATATATATATATATATATATATATATATATATCTCATACTGTCCGAAATGACGGATATACGAGAGATAGAGAGAGAGGCAGAGAGAGAGGGGGGGGGGGGTGGGGGGGGGGGGGGGGGGGGGGGGGGGGGGGGGGGGGGGGGGGTTAATTTCCAAGCGTGAGAAAACTAAACTATAATACCAAGAAGGAATTTCCTTCCTCGCCGAAAAGAAGATAAACTAGACGAAGGAAGAGAAGATGTCTGCTGGAAGGGGGTGGGGGTGGGGGGTGTGGCAGGGGGATGGGGGTGTGTGTGTGTAAGGAGGGTGGAGGGGGGGGAGAGGGGGAAATTGGGGGAAAAACAACAAAGTTAGTCAAGTTCGCCACAAATAGCTTGTCTGACAGTAACAGGATTCCAAACTTTGGTCAGCCGACACAACACACCGCGACGCGCGCACGCGCGCACATACACTCGCATACACGCACAGCCCATCAGCCCAGTGGAGCACCGTAGGAAAGACGACCTTACCAGCAGCTCATCAGGGCCGTCCAATAAGTCTATTAAAGTGAATACGGGCGGCGGTCGAATGTAGCACAAACGTGCAATATCAATGCGTGCGTATGCGTGTTGGTGTGAGCGTATGTGAGTTTGTGCGCGTGTACGTGGACGTAATTAGAGTTAAAGATCTTTATTGCTCGGTCTAGTTTAAAAATGTTTTTAAAGATATTAAAAATAATAAGTAAAATGCTACATACAACCCAGGTAAAGAATCTGATTAATGGTTTTTAAGGACGAAGTTTACTTAATAATGAAATAAAATGCCCTCAGGTGTAGTCAAGATTGAGATAGACATATATATGTACGTATATATATATATATATATATATATATATATACTATATATATATATATATATACATATGTAAGTGTTTACATAATAAAAATATGGAATGTTAGTCCATATATATAAAGTCTAAAACTAAAGAGGTCAACAGATTGCTTGCAGGAATGTGATCAGACTAGAGACGCTAAAGATGACGTATACAATAAGTATGTAGGCTAAGATAACATGCCGTCACCTGTAGTCATTCAATTGTTTATAAACATTAGTCCAAAGCTCCCTGCTTGAGACAACTACCCCGACCTATAATTCAAACGGCCTACGTGATCTGTAGCGTGTCTCATTTTGATTGTGTGTTCGTATGAAACTATGTCATTTGTATGTATGTTCATATGTTCGAACTACTGTCTGTTCCTTCATAACTTGTAACAGAGATGGTAGACGAGCAGAACAGAGTTAGCTATCGTCATTAGAAGACCTGTACCTCTTTACCTAAGCTTTATCATGTAGAGGAATAGGATTAGCCATCATCATTGGCAGAAGCGATCAAGCTATCGTTATTAGAAGACTTGTACAATCATATCTGATCTTCAGCATGTAAAACTTCAGAAGAATACATATATTTTTATATTTCGTGTTTTCTACAAGAACCTCCTCACCATGAGTTTAACACATCGTCGTAATAACCAACAAGATAATACCGACTTCGTAAATGATCTACAAACCCCCAGACACTCCATTGAAGATGGAAGTGCAATACCAACCGACTTAGCGTAAGATTATCGCTAGTCTAACATTACCTCATAGGGCGCCTTATCATACAAGGCACAAGCCCTAATATTGGTGGCCAGCGTACCAGAAGAACTCTACAACGTCCTACGAAGAAAACCAGAATAGTAAATCATGTATCATAAGAAGTCAACGACGACGGAAGCAGCAGATTCTTCAAGCAACATAGTATCATCGTTAGTGAGCGACTTCAGAAAACAACAAGAACTCTTTAACGACGACGAAAGCAAGAGATTCTTCAAGCAACTTAGTATCATCGTTAGTGAATAACTTCAAGAAACAAAACCGACGTGTCCTTTTTCCTACGACAACGCAAGCTTCGTCTCTCATTAGAATCATTCAAGAAAACATCGTTAGTGAGCGTTTCCGGCACTCCAAGAAACAAACCGAACGCGTCTGCAGCATCGGATCTTTCAAGGGCTCGAATCATCGAAACAACGCGCACGGGGGAAACTGAGCCAAACCAGGTCATCCGCTAAATAGAGAAGGAGGACCAAGGCCGTGTGTCGTTATCGGAACACCGTGACTTCCCACAAAAGCAAGCTAAGTACAATTTTTTATTAATTTGGAGTAACTTTGAGTGTTTCCTTTGCAGGTCGAATTTCGTATTCCTGTGGCTGAAGTTACGAGACATTCTTAATCTTACTTTTTTACAGAAATTATCTACATCATTGAGATTTCGCTACTGCGAGTTTTTTATCTTTGAGTGTCTGTTTCCAGAAGTTCTACTGAAATATCATAATCATATACTATGTTAATTTTATCATTTGGGTGATTATTAATCCCTTACGTAACAAATCATATTAAACAGTGAATATGCGTTTACGCAGTGGACGTCTGTATTTATACAGATGCATGGATAGGGTCGTTAAGCACCGCCGTAGTGATTAGAAAACACACAAAAAACAAGTGGAACACCCGTACAAATCTATATAAATTAGAGGTAACACTATTTCGGGTCATGACAATAAATGCTCCTTTGCAAAGTCCCGATCGCAGTTTTAGCCTTGAGTTTTTTGAGTTATAGAAAATATCGAACCTCAATGACTCAACTTAACTTTTAAAATATGGCTGGATCGCAAGGAATAACATGTCTGTAAAAAACTTTCATCAGGCTAAATGCGCTGACCAGGATCCCTCACTATTTCAAATTTTAGCAAAGAATGAAGTACAAACAGTTAATATTGAATGCAGTAGTGATAACTTGTCTTAATAGTAATCGCTCAGTTCCTAATAGTTCGTCATTCATTGCTTTAGACGTAACCAGCAACATAATGCTAAAAACACACAATACATTGCCGATGGTAATAAAGAGAAGGATCCTAATTATTACAAAAAGAAATAGAAAACAGTAGCCCGTTCAGATCAAACAAGCAAACTCGGTGACTGTGTCACCTAGTCAAGCGGTCAAGGTCAGTCAAAAACTGCCGAAGTGTTCAAAGCATAGCAAATTCCACACAATAAGCGACTCTAGCAGAGTGGGGAAAAGCGATGTTGGTTCATACATGCCAATATCTTTTTGAATTAAAAAGGATTTTTCCTATGAAACACACGACCGTATAAAGTAATCAGAACAGGTTTTCGTTTTTTTTTAATACGTAAGTTATTATAAGTAGTGGTGGATAAAGCCCGACTGTACGCGCCGTAAAAATTAGAATATCTTGTTTTATTTCTTTAGTACACGTAATATCCTGTATTTACGGACTCAACAGTTCTGTTGTTCGAACTTCCCTAATGAGAAGTCCGGATAAGCGAGCGTTTACAGATACCTCTATAGCTATAAAAAACATTGATCTGTATCTAGTGTAATTGTAAGATTCATCTAGGGGTATACAAAATATTATCTTACATCCTGCAAAAATAAGGCGTGTTTATCAAAGGGAAATCCTATAAACCTTCAAACATATTAAAATCCGTTTGAACAAAAATGAGACAGTTAATCAAATAATAACTTATATAAAGGAACTATACATTTGTCTCATAAATCGTAACATTGTTCAAATGACCCAACAGAATTCTCCCACAACCGCAGTCGCACTTTGCACGCAAAATCTCAAGAAGCATGCACCCTCGAATGTCTTAGTGCGTGTAAAATGACTTTGCTGGGAAATGAAATTTTAATCCTTCCCGACACTCTGAAATATAACGATTTCCGCGAACAAAGCCCTAGACACGGTTGACTCGCTGCAAACAAGTTAATATAGTAATCCACAAAAACCTATACATATAAATATCGCATTTCTTTTATTGTTGCTAACTTTTAATCCGCCCAACCAGTCGTGGATGAATTTTCTCGGATAATCTATCTAAAGTAATATCAGTAAAGTCATTCAAGCAGAGGTGATTCAGCAGAAATTTTTTTTTATCTTTTACCTGAATACCAGGAAGTTTCTCCACTGGCGAGTGATCTCTGGAAAAAAAACGGATGTAATTTAACACAAAACACGGTCTAAGGACAAACATAAAGCTATTTACGTACCTTCGTATAGATTCTAAATGAAATTTCAAAATAGAGATAAATGACGAAGTTGAAAAATGTTAGTAATAGGAGTCATTAGGAAATCAATAAGCCCATAAATTTTCCCTCAAACGTCATGCCATAAATGATCGGACTAGGCGTATCTGCGTAGATTTCTGACGCTTAAACAAGGAAACGACTCCCGATAGTTTCCAGTGCCATCTACCGACGACATCTTATCTCTGTTAGGTTAGAATAAATTTTTTTTTTCACCAATTTGGACTTACTTAAAAGCTTTTACCAGATACCATTACCTAAGTGATTGTACCTCATACACCGTTTTCAGCACACTCAGGGGACATTATCAATTTTTACGTATGCCTCCGGCTTACGTTGCACCCCAATTACAATATAGTGTTTGGAGACTTTTAGGGGATACCCTACATGCCTATATGGATGATCTTTGTAATCTTTTCTAATACCTTAGAAGTACATTCACATAAACTCAGAGCTAGTGCTACAGAGACAAAGACAAATAATCTCAGAGTAAAATATCTAAATGTGATTTTGTTTTTAAAAAACCGAACATGTTTATCTAGGTTTTATGTGTCTAGTCAAGGTCTTAAAGTAGTCCATGGTATGGTGTCGGCTATTCATAACTTTCCGGTACCTATTAAATGTAAAAGGGGGATACAGCACTTTGGCGCTGTAGTGGGTATTACAATCGTATGTAAATATGTAACTCTTCAATCATGACAGCTCCTTTAACAGATCTTACGAAGAAGAGCGTAGATTTATTATGGTCTGAAAAGCATCAACAGGCGTTCGATATCTTAAAAGCGGAAAATGCAGCTCACCTAACTTAAAAATCCCTGATTTAAATAAAGAATTTTTTTTATTGCAACAGACGCCTCAGACCAAGGGGTAAGAGGGATACTACTTCAGTAATATGATAAACAGTTCTTCCCTATAGCTTTTTATTCACGTAAACTAAAGCCCTCTGAAAGTAAATATGCAGTAATAGGCAAGGAAGGGCTAGGTATCTTTAACACTAGTACATTTTAAGTTCATAATCTATGGCTATCCTGATAAAGTTCCTTACTGAACATGAGTCCTTTACCGAGTTTTTCAAAGGCTTTAATCACAGTCCAAAAGGAACTCGGTCACAAATGATCATTCAGGTCTTTGGAGCCAAGATAAGATATCTACCTGGGAAAGCAATTATCATAGCTGACGCATTATCCCGCAATCCCGCACCATACTGCAAAGAACCATTAATTAGACTAAAAGATATAGAAACATCCGTGCCTATTGTTAAAACCGTATCTAAACAAGAAAATTCCTTAACCCAAGAGATCGCGAGCATTGAATATCTGGGTTGGAGCGCAGAACTGTTACAAACTGAACAAAGCAAGAGTCAACAGACATAACCAAAACAATAAACACTTCGAACGGAAACAGAGTCAGCAGCAATAAGCAAACAATAAACACTTCGGACGGAAACACGGTCAGCGGCTAAGCAAAAACAATAAACACTTCGAGCAGAAACCCTAAAGCACAAGTATATTTAAAGTATGTGTATCAGAATAATGTAATCAAATGTAATATTATATGTAGGTCCGTGACGAGGAAAACCCGAAGAACACAGCAGATGACTAACGACCAGGTAGTAGTAATAATCTCTTTCATACCAATTGTACTAAACTGGTTGCATTCCGTCATCCAGGGTTCCTTATTATGTCACAGAAAGCCAAATCACTATTTTACTGGCCTACAATGCTTACAGATATAAAAAGCACATAACTGATTGTAACACGTGTCATGAAAACAAGGGACACACTAAGACACCTGTCAGTTAAGGGCCTATCCTGTGCCAAATCAATCCTTGAAAGAATATACGTAGAATTATTAACAGAATTACGAGTCTGACAGAGGAAATAAACACTTCTTAGTGTTAATAGTTCCTTGACACGTTATATAGAAGTAATAGCACTAAAAACAAACACCGCAATTGAGTGCATTAGGAATATTTATGAGTGCTAAATCAGTAAACATGGAATTCAACACATGATAATGTGACTCGGGTGGTGTAAATCAATAATAATCTCCATAACGCGTTGTGTGAATTCCTATCCATTAAGAAAACCAATAATATATTTTATCACCCAGAGTCAATCGGTTTGGTAGAATAACTGATAATTAAATAGGAAGTGTCAATGTCTTACGAGTTACAACTCGTGATATTGGACCGAACTCCGAACTGGATTATAGCGGTTCTCGCGGTTTTAAATACCTTTATCATTTATATCTTGTATCTATAGAATTGATGCCGCAAGTAGCCTTATACGGTACGCCGCTAGAACACTTTTCCACATATTCAAGCCAACCATTAATTTATCAAATATATATATATATAAATAAATAAATATAAAAAAATAAAATAAATATGGATACAAGTGGAGTCAATATAATACACTTCGTAAGTAGTCGGAAGGGTTACAAATTATAATAAAAAAGGAATCACGATAAAATCAATAAGCAAAACGTAACCATAGATAATTAAATATCCAAATATATATGCGTAAAGAATTGAACTCTAACTTAACGCTTTAGTAATGACAAATAAGCTAAAAGTTCAAACACATATCCAAAATCTACTGACATATTGTCTGTCCCGGTGATTTATATTCGTAGTCAATGAAAAAAAAATTAAATAAATAAATAAATAAATAAAATAATAAATAAAATAAATAAAATAAAATAAAAGAGATTTTAAAGTCAGGAAGTCTAGAAGTGAAAATGTTATCTATGAAATAATCCTATATGAATCTTATACAGGGCTAATAATATATATAGAATTTGTATGGAAACCTTTTTCATTAGTTTCAATAAGGAATATTTAATTTAACATAATCATGCAGTTTTCCAACATGAAACTAATATATTGTTCAATTTTGGTACTGTTTTTTTTTTCAGACATTCTTCTCATGTGGGTCGAGTATTAAAAAACAAAAATTTTATCCTAAAGTCGTATTTATTACAGCAAGTAACGTAACTCTTAGCTGGCTGAGAGCAATCTCCTGCCAAGTGACGACGTCATCATTGCCGTATCAGCATTTGTTCCTTTTAACCTCAATAATCTGCTTACACAGGCTTCATCTGTGTGTCGTCTCTGCTTGCAAAGCAGATTGACTGGAGAAAGGAATGCTTAGCCCGAACTTCTCATGGGCAGACCTTACCTTACAGACCTTACATCTTGTTCGGGTTGCCCCAGGTCCCTCAGTGTGAGGCACCTCTAATGTCTACCAGAGAGTTGCTAGTACATCTTCCGGTATATTTTGCATCTTCCAATCTTGGATGGTCTGGGATGCAGTTTAGATATTTGTCGAGCTTATTCTTAAACACATCTACGCTCACTCCTGATATATTCCTCAGATGAGCTGGCAACGCATTGAATAGACGCTGCATTATCGATGCTGGTGCGTAGTGGATTAATGTCCTGTGTGCTTTCCTTATTTTTCCTGGTATAGTTTTGGGCACTATTAATCTACCTCTGCTTGCTCTTTCTGATATTTTTAGTTCCATGATATTTTCTGCTATTCCTTCTATCTGTTTCCATGCCTGAATTATCATGTAGCGTTCTCTTCTCCTTTCTAGACTATATAATTTTAAGAATTGTAGTCTTTCCCAGTAGTCTAGGTCCTTAACTTCTTCTATTCTAGCTGTAAAGGACCTTTGTACACTCTCTATTTGTGCAATATCCTTTTGATAGTGTGGGTACCATATCATATTGCAATATTCAAGTGGACTACGAACATATGTTTTATAAAGCATAATCATGTGTTCAGCTTTCTTGTTTTGAGTGCCGTAACAACATTCCCCATTTTTGCATTTTACATTTTGCCAACAGAGTTGCTATTTGATCATTGCATAACATGTTCCTATTCATCATCACACCAAGGTCTTTAACTGCTTCCTTATTTGTGATGGTCTCATTATTAGGTCCCTTATATGCATATAGCTTTCTTTCTCTGTCTCCATAATTTATTGATTCAAATTTATCAGAGTTAAATACCATCCTATTTACCTCTGCCCAATCATATACTTTGTTAAGGTCTCTTTGTAGAGCGTTCCTATCTTCATCACAAGTAATTTCTCTACTTATTCTTGTGTCATCTGCGAAACTACTCACTACCGAATCCTTCACATTATTGTCTATGTCTTCAATCATAATAACAAACAGTATTGCAGCTAACACCGTACCTTGCGGCACACCGGATATTACCTTGACTTCATCCGATTTCTCGTCGTTTGCAATAACTATCTGTTTTCTGTTGTGTAGAAATTCTTTTAACCATCTTCCTACTTTATCCACGATATTGTGTTTTCTAATTTTCTTCGCTAATATATTATGGTCTACTTTATCAAAAGCTTTTGCAAAGTCTAAATAAACCACATCTGTTTCATTTCCGCTTTTCATATTTTTGAATATGTTCTCACGGTGGACTAACAGTTGGGTTTGTGTACTTTTTCCGGGTACGAAACCATGTTGTCCTTTATTAAACAAATTATTTTTTATTAAATGTTTCATAATATTTTTCTTCATTACCCTTTCATACACTTTCATAATATGTGATGTTAGACTCACAGGCCTATAATTACTTGCCTCTAGTCTTGATCCACTTTTGAAAGTAGGGGTAATATATGCTAATTTGTGCTCATCATAAATCTTGCCTGTATCTACACTTTGTCTTAATAATATTGCAAGTGGCTTTGCGATAGAATGAACTACTTTCTTTAACAAAATAGCAGGAATTCCATCAGGCCCTGCAGCAGCTCCATTTTTAATTTCATTAATAGCCTGCACAATATCAGCTTCATTAATATCTATGTCAGCTAAATATTCACTATTTTCATCCCTTACTTCTATATCATTATCTTCATTATCTATTCTAGGGTGAATTAACTCTCTTTATATCGTTCTGCCAGTTTGTTGCAAATTTCCTTTTTTTCATTCGTTAATCTCCCTTCAATTCTCAGAGGGCCTATTTCTATTCTTCTTTTATTCATCTTCTTCGCATATGATAGTTTGGGGTTTTGCTTGATATTTAATAGGGTTTTTTCTTCCAAGTCCCATTTTTCATTTTCTTTTGATTGTATAATCTTTTGTTCTGCATTTTCTATCTTACTTTTTAGTTATATAACTTTCCATGCATTTTTTTCTTTTGCAAGACCTTTTTTCCACTTTCTGATTTTCTGGAACAAGATCCTTCTGTCTCTTGGTATGCATGAATGATGTTTACTTTTCTTCTTCGGTATATATTTTTCCACTATTTTCTCCAATATTTTATATAATATCTCCGTATTTACCCTTATGTCATCACTTACGAAAATGTTATCCCAATCTTTGTTTAATTCTTCATTAATTTTTCTGGACCATTTTATTTTATTTTTACTGTAGAAGTTTGTATTTTCCATATCCTTCCCACTTTTTCATTTCTTGCTTATCTCTATTTTCACTTGCTTTGGAATGAACTGTTAATTCTATGACATTATGGTCTGAAATATTCGCATTATAAACTATTATTTCTTTAACATAATTCATCTCGTTCACAAATACTAGGTCTAAAGTATTTTCCTTTCTTGTTGGCAGGTGATTTATTTGTTGAATGTTGTATTCTAGTAGCATATCTAATAGCTTTTCAAATTGCCTCTTATCTTCTGCACTACTATTACTCTCTTTTTTATATGTATAAGTACAACCACAATCTCCTATTCGTTCTTTCCATTCTACGAAAGGAAAGTTGAAGTCACCAGATAGGAGAATAGTCCAGTCCTTGTGATTTCTACATATATCATCCAATTTTTTCAATTATTAAGTCAAAACTCTTTAGTATTAGGAGGTCTATATATTACTATGTCATCAATTTTTCAGATTCAAATTCTACCGCTATTAGTTCACATTCTGAGTTACTATATTTCTCATATATTTTTCCTTGTTTTTTGTCTTTCCCATATATTGCGGTTCCCCCTTGATTCCTATTTTTTTCTATCTGATCTATAAGTTTGGAACCCTTTATTTGATCATCATTCCCAGTCTCTTGGGAATACCAGGTTTCACTTATATTCATTATATCTATTTTCTTTTCATTTTGGTTAGTTCTTCTAAGTACTCTATTTTTCTTTTGAGTTACTCGTAACTAACCCTGCGCATTCATCACTATGATGGTTTGCGTGTTTTCTCCTTCATTTAATACTGGTAGTAATAAGGATTTCCCATGTCTCTTCCTGTTCTGGTATGTTGTTCTTTTTTCATTTCCAGAAATTCTGACATTAAAAAATCCAACTTTTCCATAATAATTTGATCTTCCTTCCATCATAATTATTCATTTTGTGTCTGAATCTGCAATTTTTTTTGCTCCGTTTTCGCAATATCCTCTTGCATAATAAATACAGTTATTATCTCTTGAGTATAATTTCGGAGCTGATGCTTTGAAATTTTTTGCTGACACCTCTGCATATCTCATTGGTGGTTTGCTTTTCTCTTTTACCTGATATTCTTGATTTCTCTCTTTATTTGTTTCTTTCTTATTTTGGATTTTATTACTTGGTTGGTTATTTATTTGATTATGATTCATGGCTACAGGGTGCATATATTTGCATTTTTTGTCGAACTTACATCCTTTTCCTTCTTTTAGGTTTTGTACATATTTTTGGATGCAGATCTCTGCAATCATCCCCATATCCATCTAAGTATGCACATTTACCATATATTTCATAGTTTTGACATATCTTAGGATGTTGTAGTAACATCTTTCTCCAAATCTGCAATTCCCTCTTTTCAAAAGGTTGCAGATTTTGTCTTTCTTGTCTATTTTTTCCTCTTTCCCGTCATTGTATAGATCTGGGTAGAGCCTCTTCGGGATTTGCTTTTCTGTTGTCATATCGTAATTTATTTCTTCGTAGGTATGCTGCTTTATTGCCTCATATGTAGTATCAATGAGTATCTCTGCATCCATACTTTTATCTTGTTCTTTGTTTTCCTTATTTTTTTCTGTCATTTCATTTTTGTTTACTTCTCTTCCGTTTTCCTCTTCTTCTTTTTCTTCTTCTTCTTCCTCTTCCTCTTCTTCTTCATCCTCAACTATTTGTACATTCAATCTTGATTTAATAACATTGTCTATCCATGATAGACATGTTGAACAAAAAATTCTTGTATCTTTTCTCAAATCATGTATTACCTCAGCACACTGTGGATGGGTCGGAATGTTGCATGCAGCACATTTTCTGATTAGGTTTTGTGGATTGACTATGCTATACCAAACCTTACACAGTTTGCATGCTTTTGGCATTCTTTTTCCTAATGCATCAATTAGGATATTCACAAGATTCACCTTATTCATTTTCTTTGTCGGAATATGTTGGTTTATGTATATTTTCTTTATGAGTCTCTTGACCACTTGGATTTTATTTGGAACTTCTTCAATTATTTTCAAGATGTTTTCATTAGACGTTAGGTACAAGTGTCTAACGGTATGCGCAATGCAACTTGAAATCATTTTAAATTTAATAAACAAAATAAGGAAATAGAATTTCTATAACATCAAAATGAATTAATTTTTTTTTCTGAACCTCATAGACATTTAGAAGTATCCAGTCATGGGAAAATGTCGCATTTTCTTGAAAAACCCAAAGTTTATATAGAAATTAGTTACATAGTGGGGTTTTTTTCGTTGCATCTCCTACCTATTAATAAAGTTTTTAAAAATTAACCTCAGAGGATGCGCGCGAGAAAATTGAATATGAAACTTTTGTTAGGGCACATAGGATCAGATTTTATCACAACTTATTTCAGTTAGCATAGAGAAATACAGAATCATGATTAATCTTCTCTTTGATTCTTATGTTGCCTGGCAATCTTACAAATAGCTCCGTTTTCCACTTCTTTGTCTAGTAACTTACTACCAGTAATATCGAATTTTCTTTGAGACTCGTAATGATATCTATTTTTTTTTTTTTTTTTTTTTTATAATTATGGATATTTTTACAGTCATCATAGACCTGGATAGGTTCACTCATTGTTAATGCCATGGATAAAAAAGTTTGTACAGCGGACTCTTTTGAATTCCAAAATATCTCGTTCGTCGCAGCGGACGACTACAGTCAAGTAACAACCGCCTACAATGTGAAAGGAATTTCATGGACTTCTTCAGACCGACACCGTATCTCGTCGTTAATCTCGACCGACAACCGTATCTCGTCGTTAATCTCGTTTTAATGCGGAATGCTCTGGCGGCTGTCTGAATCGACTACGAAAGGGACATACTTCCGACAATTACGACCCGAAGGATATTCAACTCTACTTTGCTGGCGAAGGACTCGTGCTGGGGATGTTTTTTTTTTATTCATCGCGAACGTAATCGTGTAGCTTAGGATGCAGAGAATAAGTATGAGCGCAAAAACAAAAATAGAACGTTGGAACCCGCCCAGGCAAATTTTCCCCTTGTTTTAACCCTGTGAAATAGGCCGTTTCATTGGGCTGTAGGTGGTTGTCTGGAACTGTGTAATGGACGAAAAGTTGTTCGAACGCTAGTTAAAGTGAAGTAGTATAACCTCGGTCATGTATCCTATATATAGTATCATGTATCCTATATATTACATGATCATAAATAACAGAATCGAAATAATAATTTTTTTGCGTGTACGCACTAGGAATCTATATATAAATGATCATAAATAACGGAATCGAAATATATTCTTTGCGTGTACGCAATAGGAATCTATTAAAGTGCACATATATTAATCATAATTATATGATCCATATACATATGTATAAACAAATCAGGTAGCCTATAATCAATCTGTTACCTTTTTTCTACCAATATCTGCAGTTATTTATGAGTTAGTATATGAATTAATGAATCAGATATATAACAGTTAGCATAAACATTAATATTTTTATCAATTCATATATGTTTTAAATTTTTTATCAGTTAAAATATGATTTTTATCATGTTAATCTTCATTTCTATGCAATTGTCAGAGTACATTAGTATTTTCTGTAGCATATGTGTCTTAATGAAATGAAGTGAAAAACTGTATCATTATATATCACGTGATCACTATTATTTACCAATATCATTGTTTTATATTTTATTACTTGAATCAATTCATGTACACCATGAATTTTTATTTACTTATATATATATATATTCACATAGTGTCTGTATCACACTCCTATAAGTCAAATGCAAGTCAAGTTTGAGTAATATTCAGTAGTTGGTTTTGGTAGCTGACCGAGCTGAGGTAAGTGTTTACATAATAAAAAATATGGAATGTTAGTCCATATATATAAAAGTCTAAAACTAAAGAGGTCAACAGATTGCTTGCAGGAATGTGATCAGACTAGAGACGCTAAAGATGACGTATACAATAAGTATGTAGGCTAAGATAACATGCCGTCACCTGTAGTCATTCAATTGTTTATAAACATTAGTCAAGCTCCCTGCTTGAGACAACTACCCACCCCGACCTATAATTCAAACGGCCTACGTGATCTGTAGCGTGTCTCATTTTGATTGTGTGTTCGTATGAAACTATGGTTCATTTGTATGTATGTTCATATGTTCGAACTACTGTCTGTTCCTTCATAACTTGTAACAGAGATGGTAGACGAGCAGAACAGAGTTAGCTATCGTCATTAGAAGACCTGTACCTCTTTACCTAAGCTTATCATGTAGAGGAATAGGATTAGCCATCATCATTGGCAGAAGCGATCAAGCTATCGTTATTAGAAGACTTGTACAATCATATCTGATCTTCAGCATGTAAAACTTCAGAAGAATACATATATTTTTATATTTCGTGTTTTCTACAAGAACCTCCTCACCATGAGTTTAACACATCGTCGTAATAACCAACAAGATAATACCGACTTCGTAAATGATCTACAAACCCCCAGACACTCCATTGAAGATGGAAGTGCAATACCAACCGACTTAGCGTAAGATTATCGCTAGTCTAACATTACCTCATAGGGCGCCTTATCATACAAGGCACAAGCCCACATAATGCAATATAATATACATATAGATATATATATATATATATATATATATATATTATATATATATATTACATCGAATATGTGCAAAAGTGCAATTAATATCAATATATGAAAAATTATCAGAAAAGTGGCGAATTTAGTCTCCAAGAAATAGAGAATGGGTAGAGAGCAACTCGAAAAAATATATTAGTGAATGGACAGAGAGAAAAATTAAAAAAAAAAATATTATAAGCATGAAAGAAAATGTAAATAAATTTTCAACATTTCAATGAAATACAGCAGCTCAGAAGCAAGCAGACAATAAATAAAGGTTTCAAAACGCAACAGAAATAAAAAGAACGAGCAATAACATCTATAGACACATTCATAAATCATAAGTATATGTGACATTTTGGGCTAAAATGTGTATGAAAAACATATTCTTCAATTGATATTGACACTTTGATATAGCAGCTAAACAAAACTGATACAAAATTGAAAATATATTAAAATGTACAAGAAAAAGATATACTAAGGACATATTCAACCATTTTAGAACATAGGTCAACCGTTTCAAGTTAGCATGTTTGGATAAAATGAAACAAACATCTAACGAAAATTAAAATACCAGGTGATAAATTGAGCTTACAGATAGAAAATATACTTAAATCCTTTTCTTGCATCAATGTAAAGTAATTCAGAAAAATATAAAGTCATATGGACACAGTTCAAGAAAATCTACAAAAAAATGTAGAACAAATAAGGTACAACAAAAAACGTAGGTAGTACCTTCCTATCTCATCTTCAAAGTACCTCCAAAGTATTTTAATCTTTCTCTCACTGACTCGACGCATTACTACCTCAAAATACTCACTCTCTCTCTCTCTCTCCTCTCTCTCTCTCTCTCTCTCTCTCTCTCTCCCCTCCACCTCCAAGACACTTCCTAAACAAAAAATAAACTCAATTCCTCCTCCATCTCAAAAGGAGGTCTACCTCCTTCCTACCTCTAGCTCCTAAGTGCCTCTACCTCCCTCAGTTTCTCTCTGAGTCTCTCTCCCTCAAAATACTCAGCTACTTCCTTCCTCTATGTCCAAAGAACAAGCACTGTACCTCCTTACAAGAGAGCATTGATAACCACTTCATCTTACTCGAGGAACCTCTCAGTTTTCACTCTACCTCAAAAGTGCCAATACATCAAAATCTATTTATCTCCTCATTATATTTATCTTCCACTTTTTTTTATTACTCCTCCTTCCATATTCTTAGTATCTACACCTCTCTACTTCAACATCCCAGGCACCTATACCTCTTCTAACCGTCCCGTCTGCCCCCTCCCTCCCCAACCAATACTACCACCACCCTCCCGCAGCTCCGTCCACCTCCTAGATACCTCATACTCTAAGTAACCGCCTCCATCTCCTCCCAGAGTTCCCCTTCCCCCTTGGCAGTCCTCCCTCCCTCCCCTCCCCTCTCTCCCCCCCCCCCCTCCAAATCCTGGCACTTGACTTACCTCGGTGGTGAAAGTGATGGTCTCTTGAGTGGGGAACGAAACCGCCACATACTTATGATGAGGTGAGACGCTGCAAGAAGTGCCCACCCCAGATCCGGTGACCATACTGGTGTTACCAACCCCCCATAACTTCTCGCAGACTCAGCTCATGATGATCGTCGGGGGTGGCGGCGCGGTGGTCTTCCCGGTGGCACGCGCGGGCGCGCACGCACACAACACACGCGCGTACGTGTACACACACACACACACACACGCACAGGTTGCACCGTAGGGGGGTGTTTCCAGGACGTGGGCGCGGGCAGGGCGTGTGCGTTGGTGTCGTAGTCGTCGGGTTGTGTGTAGATTGGGCGGCCAAGGCAGGTTCATGGTGGGGAGAGAGATGACGCAGAATAATTATAATTATACATAATATTTAGTATTATAATAAATAAATAACTATATATATATACTATATATATATATATAATTTAACTTTATCACTTACCACACCTGTTCCGTGCATTAATGCAATTGAATAATAGGGCCTCGTTCTGAACTGGTTGGAATCCAGCGGAGATATCTTTCCAGGAAAAGTTGCCAGCTTTTCCAGGACAGGTAGTCCTGGAAAGCTTATAATAACTTTTCCTGAATAAAAATATCTTCGCTGGATTCCATCCAGTTCAAATGAGGTCTTATTAAGTAATATATATATATATATATATATATATATATATATATATATATATATATATATATATAATCATATACTATATATATATATATATATATATATATTTTATATACATACATATATATATATATATATATATATAATTTAATATATATAATAATATATATATCATACACTATTACACATCTTTAACAAAACATTTTTATCCTTGTAAATATTAAAGCAAAAACGAACTTATGCCTGTCTGCGTTATAATAGACTATGATAGGATCTTAAATATACTTAAATATACCCATCTTGAACCAGATTACTGAATGGAATGTAAAAGAGTTTAGACCAAAGACCAAAACTGGGACCTATGAGGTCATTCGGCGCTGGGAAGGAAACTGAGAGTAGGTAGGTTTGAAAGGTGTAACTTGAGGAAAACCTCAAAGCAGCTGTACTAAGAAACAATTGTTAGAGAGGGTGGATAGCAAGATGGAAGAGAGATCATATGAACGGAGGTACAGTAAAGAGGAATCAAACAGGTTGCAGCTAGATATATATATATATATATATATATATATATATATATATATATATGTGTGTGTGGTGGTGTGTGTGTGTGTGTGTGTGTGTGTGTGTGTGTACTATATTCAATTTCCCTAATCAAATATCGGCAAAATAAAATAAAACATAACAGCTGAAGAACGATACCAGCTACTTACACTAAATATATTATTATAAAAAAACATCCCAAATATTTCTTAAGAAGTAAAAATATGAGGTGAGATGAGTCAAGATAATTATTGTTTGATGAGAGAGAGAGATTTTTACTAGTCTGTGACAACCTTTTAACCTTCCTTTCAATCCTCCCTTTTCCCCTCCTCCTCCTTCTCCTCTCACCTTGACCTCACAGGCACCCGCACACAAGACAAAACGAACGAGTCTTGGCACAAGACAAAATCGATCGACCGGGTCAACGCCGACAAGAAACAACTTTTTGGAGCTTTGACTTTCTTCCCCCAACCAACTCATACCCCCTCCCCCCTTCCCGTCTCCTCCTCCTCCTATCCCCCTGCCTCTTCCTCCATTCATTTCCCCAACCAAGTCCTCCCCCTCCTCTTCCCCCTTCCCCCTCATCCTCCTCCATTCATTCGGCTCCAAAACCGGACATTGGAGGAGGTTTGGCGTGCGCAAGTCGTGACTTACTTTATTCATTTGTTTGTTTGCTTGTTGCTCGGTGCGACGTGAAATGATTAGTCGTTCGTTCTTTTGGATAAAATTAAGAGACGCTTTTGTTGAAAGCAGAACAGTAGTCATCGTATTAAACGCTACGAAAACAGAGATCTTAATAGAAGAGAGAATAAGACATAAAAAAAACTCGACAAACACAAACGCTAATTGCTTTCATGAGTAACGAAGTCTTATTGCAATATGAGACATTTTTCATTAAAGATCACTTTGTTACTATAAATATCAAATCTTATTAGGATAATACTGAAATTAAAGCTTTATTAAAGACTGTAAACACGGTTTTCTGTCAAAGTGTGAAAAGGGTTTTTTTCGTTAAAAAAAGGAAAAAAAAAATCTTTTTTTTTTTGGAAGGTTTAGTGGTCGGGATGTAAACACCAAAGATGTAAAGCCAGTTGAGTTTAGATAAACGCCCACTGTGTTCATTGAAAAAACAAAAAAAAAAAAAAAATAAAGAAATAAATCATGCATTTAAATACATGAAAACGAAAATTTATAGTTCAGATTGTCTCTGATTTTCTATTGTTTAAAATTGTGAAAGCCCTCTCTTATTATTATTATTATTATTGTGTACGCTGGAAACAGACCTTCTTTCAAACAAGTTTTATTGAAAATAATGGCAGAATTCACAGAATTGATTTTGTACAATATTCTTTCAATTCTCCTTATGATTTTTCTTTCTGGCACGCTGGTATTATAAAGCAGCTGTCCAATGTTCATCGTGCTGTAGGTCGTCAACGGAAATTTCGGGCGGGCTGGTGTTATCAAAAGCAAAACTGGTTATCAGGGACAGGCTGGGGTCGTCAACAGGTATACAGGTGGGTTTCGTAGGTCGGGAACAGGCCGTAGTCGTCAGGGGTCTATCCGGTATTTCTTGTTATTTCTTCTTTTCTGGTTTTCAAGGCGTCTACATGTTTCGGCCACCTCGTTTGGCCATCTTCGGGACGGGATCGCTGAGTGCAATGGTCTGTGTCAGATGTATTCACGCTATTTATTGCATTCGGTTGGCTTGAAGAAAGACGGGTACCTCACTTTTCATTGGGCAATACCTGTGACGTCACGAGCGATGTCATCAGGGGGCCCGTTGCTGGTTGGCTGTCCTCTTCGTGGGCGGAGCCTCATCCTTATTGGTGATGGTGGAGGTCCCCTCGAAGGGCGTGCTACCAGGTCGTCCTCAGGGCGAGAGCTTGAGCTGCGATCACCCTCAGGGTTACTAGGGACGTCCTCAGGATGAGAGCTAATGCTTCTATCATCCTCAGGATCCCTCTGGTGCGATGCTCGTTGTGGGGCGGTGTCTGCTGCTCTCCTGACGGCGGTGGGGAGGAGGAAGGTCTCCTGTGTGATGTTTAAACTGGGCTTCTCTCCGATGTGCAGCGCTTCTAAGATTCGCAAACGACGTAGATCGGGTGCCTGGTCGATAACCTCGAAGTTACCGACGATGTCGCTGCGTCGGATTCTTTTATTATGGGCAGTCCTTGCATGATTAAATACCGCTCCTTCCTGCGCGTGACAGGAGATCCTCTTGGAGAGGCGCATTGACGTCATCCCGATGTAAGTTCCGAGGCATCCTCGGATTGGGCACGTGTATCTGTAAATGACGTTCGTCCTCTTCAAGGGATCCTGCAACGGTGCGGGGTTATTTTTCATAATAAGACTGCATGTTTTTTTTACTTGTATAAAATATGATCAAGTTGATCTGCTTGTTGATGTCGGTCGGAGAAACGTGATTCCTGATTATTTCCCGTAGGGCTCGCTCGTCTTCTTTATACCGCCGATGGAAGGTGCCCTTGTAGAAAAAATTAATTTTCTGCTGGGGGTCTGGGCGGGGTTCCTGTAGGTACCATTCTTCCATGCTCTTCCTGAAGACGTTCTGGATGCTTCGGTTGGTGTGTCCGTTGTTTACTAGGACCTGGGCTGCACGTTCCATCTCCTTATGGGTGTCTGCCCATGTTGAACAATGGGAAAGAGCTCTCCTGACGTAGGCGCTGATGGTGGTGTCCTTATAGCGTTCAGGGCATTCACTCTCGCCGTTCAGACACATTCCCAGGTTCGTGGGCTTCGTGTAAACCCGTGTAGCGAACGCACCCTCCTTCTGTTCAACCAGGACGTCCAGGAAGGGAAGACGGCCATCACGGCTATATTCGATGGTAAATCGTAAACGGCTGTTGGTGTGGAAGGCTTGACGTATTTCCTCGATCTCCTCCCTCGTTCCTGCTTGGATGAAAGTGTCATCTATATATCTTACGTATATAGATGGCTTCCTAATGCTCCTAAAGACACGCTCCTCCACCATGCCCATGTAAAAGTTCGCAAACAGGACCCCGAGGGGGGATCCCATCGCTACACCATCGATTTGTAAGTACATATGGCCATGGTGGTTAATGAAGGGAGCCTTCTTGGTGCATATTTCCAGCAGAGAGCGAAGGGCGTGTTCGGGGATATTCAGCGGGTCGGTGGATGGGTCTCTGTAGACACGTTCAAGGATCATTTCGATGGTTTCATCTACAGGAACGTTAGTAAACAGCGACTCTACATCCATCGATGCAATACTGCCTCCAGGGGGCGCGGATCTTAAGGTTTGCAGAAACTCCGCAGACGACTTCAAACTATGTGTGCTGGGGATGTAGGGGGTGAGAATAGTATTTAGTTGTTTAGCAAGGTGGTATGTGGGTGCTGGTATTTGGCTAATGATAGGTCTTAAAGGGTTTCCATGTTTATGAGTTTTCACATTACCGTAGATGTACCCGAGGTTGTAATCTCCAGAAATACTAGAGAGGTGTAAGGCGTTAGTGGCTGCGTTGACAGTTTCTATGATTCTATTGGCTTCGCGTTTAATGTCGTCTACGGGGTTCTTAGTAATACGTCGAAACTTAGTGGTATCGGCGAGGATCTCGTCGATTTTTTGTCTATATTCGGTAGTCTTGATAAGTACTAGGGCTGCGGTCTTGTCGGCTCTCCTGACGGTGATGTCTTCGTTTTCTCTCAAGCTTTTAGCAGCATCCCGCAGACGGCGATCGACGATGTCACTTTTATAAGTTCCTCGGTCTGTAAGGGCTTCTGCTAAAAAGGAGAGGTTGAAGGCGTCGGTGGTGTGTACATTCCCAAGGCTTTCTTGTTTCATTATCGTCTCCGTAAGATATTCTATCTCCATCCTTTTATTAAGGGGACGGGGGCGAGAGATGAAGTGGCAATTCAGGCCTTTCTTGAGTATGTCCTCTTCTTCAGGGGATGGGGTGTAGGTGGTCAAGTTAATATATTTGTCATGTTCTTGCGGCAGGCGTATTTTACCTCCATTAAGGTTAATTAGTTTTCTTGTAATGGTCTTCTGTTTCTTCAGGGCATCTTTCTCCTCCATACGTTTCAGGCAGTCGACGATGTCTTGATGGTACTGCACTGGTGTTGGGAGGGCGTTGCTGCTAGTGCCATCATTATTATCCCCGGCATCCGAGGGGGCTGCTACAGGATTCATACCGCGAATTTCATCCCATTTTACGAAGAGTTGCGCCCTTTCATTTATGAGCGTGGCTTTCTCTAAGAACCCCGTAGACGACATTAAACGCGAAGCCAATAGAATCATAGAAACTGTCAACGCAGCCACTAACGCCTTACACCTCTCTAGTATTTCTGGAGATTACAACCTCGGGTACATCTACGGTAATGTGAAAACTCATAAACATGGAAACCCTTTAAGACCTATCATTAGCCAAATACCAGCACCCACATACCACCTTGCTAAACAACTAAATACTATTCTCACCCCCTACATCCCCAGCACACATAGTTTGAAGTCGTCTGCGGAGTTTCTGCAAACCTTAAGATCCGCGCCCCCTGGAGGCAGTATTGCATCGATGGATGTAGAGTCGCTGTTTACTAACGTTCCTGTAGATGAAACCATCGAAATGATCCTTGAACGTGTCTACAGAGACCCATCCACCGACCCGCTGAATATCCCCGAACACGCCCTTCGCTCTCTGCTGGAAATATGCACCAAGAAGGCTCCCTTCATTAACCACCATGGCCATATGTACTTACAAATCGATGGTGTAGCGATGGGATCCCCCCTCGGGGTCCTGTTTGCGAACTTTTACATGGGCATGGTGGAGGAGCGTGTCTTTAGGAGCATTAGGAAGCCATCTATATACGTAAGATATATAGATGACACTTTCATCCAAGCAGGAACGAGGGAGGAGATCGAGGAAATACGTCAAGCCTTCCACACCAACAGCCGTTTACGATTTACCATCGAATATAGCCGTGATGGCCGTCTTCCCTTCCTGGACGTCCTGGTTGAACAGAAGGAGGGTGCGTTCGCTACACGGGTTTACACGAAGCCCACGAACCTGGGAATGTGTCTGAACGGCGAGAGTGAATGCCCTGAACGCTATAAGGACACCACCATCAGCGCCTACGTCAGGAGAGCTCTTTCCCATTGTTCAACATGGGCAGACACCCATAAGGAGATGGAACGTGCAGCCCAGGTCCTAGTAAACAACGGACACACCAACCGAAGCATCCAGAACGTCTTCAGGAAGAGCATGGAAGAATGGTACCTACAGGAACCCCGCCCAGACCCCCAGCAGAAAATTAATTTTTTCTACAAGGGCACCTTCCATCGGCGGTATAAAGAAGACGAGCGAGCCCTACGGGAAATAATCAGGAATCACGTTTCTCCGACCGACACCAACAAGCAGATCAACTTGATCATATTTTATACAAGTAAAAAAAAACATGCAGTCTTATTATGAAAAATAACCCCGCACCGTTGCAGGATCCCTTGAAGAGGACGAACGTCATTTACAGATACACGTGCCCAATCCGAGGATGCCTCGGAACTTACATCGGGATGACGTCAATGCGCCTCTCCAAGAGGATCTCCTGTCACGCGCAGGAAGGAGCGGTATTTAATCATGCAAGGACTGCCCATAATAAAAGAATCCGACGCAGCGACATCGTCGGTAACTTCGAGGTTATCGACCAGGCACCCGATCTACGTCGTTTGCGAATCTTAGAAGCGCTGCACATCGGGAGGGAGAAGCCCAGTTTAAACATCACACAGGAGACCTTCCTCCTCCCCACCGCCGTCAGGAGAGCAGCAGACACCGCCCCACAACGAGCATCGCACCAGAGGGATCCTGAGGATGATAGAAGCATTAGCTCTCATCCTGAGGACGTCCCTAGTAAACCCTGAGGGTGATCGCAGCTCAAGCTCTCGCCCTGAGGACGACCTGGTAGCACGCCCTTCGAGGGGACCTCCACCATCACCAATAAGGATGAGGCTCCGCCCACGAAGAGGACAGCCAACCAGCAACGGGCCCCTGATGACATCGCTCGTGACGTCACAGGTATTGCCCAATGAAAAGTGAGGTACCCGTTTCTTCAAGCCAACCGAATGCAATAAATAGCGTGAATACATCTGACACAGACCATTGCACTCAGCGATCCCGTCCCGAAGATGGCCAAACGAGGTGGCCGAAACATGTAGACGCCTTGAAAACCAGAAAAGAAGAAATAACAAGAAATACCGGATAGACCCCTGACGACTACGGCCTGTTCCCGACCTACGAAACCCACCTGTATACCTGTTGACGACCCCAGCCTGTCCCTGATAACCAGTTTTGCTTTTGATAACACCAGCCCGCCCGAAATTTCCGTTGACGACCTACAGCACGATGAACATTGGACAGCTGCTTTATAATACCAGCGTGCCAGAAAGAAAAATCATAAGGAGAATTGAAAGAATATTGTACAAAATCAATTCTGTGAATTCTGCCATTATTTTCAATAAAACATATTATTATTATTATTATTATTATTATTATTATTATTATTATCATACCGCGTGTACTTGACAAGAATCAGAAATAACATGACTCATATGGTAAACACTACATTCATCTAAGCAAAAATAGCAATGCAAGTCTTGAAAACCAACTTCCGGCTGACTAATACAGGAAAGAATGAATGTAATGTAACTATACGTCTTCCCTCACTTCAGCGAGAGAGAGAGAGAGAGAAAAAAAAAACTTTATCTTGTTCATCTTCATACAAAAACTGAGAACGATTGAAACTCCTTACGCGTGAATACACAGATCACTTTTTGCGGTTTTATCCCCTAAAAAGTCGCGAGTACAGATGGCGAGTCGCTCAACGAAAACAACAAAGGTCTCGTAACATGCCCTGCGGAACACCAGACACGTTGCGTATAGAATCAAACGCTACGTGCGATTATACTTTAGTCCGTCACACAGACAGGGGAGATGCACTTGCATTATCCCCTACTGCAACTTTTTTTAGTAGATTCTCTCTCTCTCTCTCTCTCTCTCTCTCCCAAGTAGATGCAGACTGCAAACACGTATCACTGTAAGCTTGGAAAAAGTAAAATAGGTATAAAGCAGATCTCTCTCTCTCTCTCTCTCTCTCTCTCTCTCTCTCTCTCTCTCTCTCTCTCTCTCTCTCTCTCTTTCAGAAGAAGAAAAATATTTTTCCTTTTCTGAACTAATCCTGTAAAGCTCAAAAAAACCTCTAGGTAAAAAGTTTCTAATTAGATGTAAATTAGATCGAATATTATTTAATTATGTTCTAGAAAAATAATTTAAACAATTTCATTCGAGAGTGTGAAAGCAAACAAATACCGTTAAATGAACAATAGCGAGTGTTCGACAATGTTTGGAAAAGTGACCATTATTGAATAGTGACTCAGGAAGAGCATGAGCCCTAATCGTAACCATTCGTATTATTAATTGGATCACAGTAAGTTCGAAAAACTAAACAAAAACAAAAAATTTTGCATTTTAAAATAAATTAAATGGAAATTTGTACTATACACATTTGTATGATTGATAGAATAATAGCAATAGCGTCTTTAATTAAGCAACACCTTTGTTTACATTCATGTTTACTTAATAGACAAACGACAGACTCAGTGACAAAACAATTCTGAAACTGAAAGCAGTTGTCATTGATCAATAAATATAATCTCACCGAGTATCAATTGACACTGCAACTTTGTTTTCAGTTACCTCTCAATCAACTACCACTATGTTTTTAGCTAACTCTCAATCAACTATAACTTTGTTTTTAGCTAACTCTCAATCAACTATAACTTTGTTTTTAGCTAACTCTCAATCAACTACAACTTTGTTTTTAGCTAACTCTCAATCAACTATAACTTTGTTTTCAGCTAACTCAATCAACTACAACTTTGTTTTATGCTACCTCTCAATCAACTATAACTTTGTTTTCAATTATCTCTCAATCAACTACAACTTTATTTCCAGCTAACTCTAAATCAACTACAACTTTGTTTTTAGCTACCTCTCAATCAACTACAACGTTTTCAGCTACCTCTCAATCAACTACATCTTTATTTCCAGCTAACTCTCAATCAACTACAACTTTGTTTTCAGCTAACTCTCAATCAACAATAATTTTGTTTTTAGCTAACTCTCAATCAACTATAACTTTGTTTTTAGCTAACTCTCAATCAACTACAACTTTGTTTTCAGCTAACTCTCAATCAACAATAATTTTGTTTTTAGCTAACTCTCAATCAACAACAACTTTGTTTTTAGCTACCTCTCAATCAGCAACAACTTTGTTTTTAGCTAACTCTCAATTAACTACAACTTTGTTTTCAGCTAACTCTCAATCAACAACTACTTTGTTTTTAGCTAACTCAATTTTTCAACCTACAACTCTTTGTTTTTGTCAACTACAAAACTTTGTTTTCAGCTAACTCTCAATCAACAACTACTTTGTTTTTAGCTAACTCTCAATCAACTACAACTTTGTTTTTAGCTAACTCTCAATCAACAACTACTTTGTTTTTAGCTAACTCTCAATCAACTACAACTTTTTTTCAGGCAACTCTCAATCAACTACAACTTTGTTTTCATGTACCTCTCAATCAACTACAACTTTGTTTTTAGCTACCTCTCAATCACCTATAACTTTGTTTTCAGCTAACTCTCAATCAACTATAACTTTGTTTTCAGCTAACTATCAATCAACTACAACTTTGTTTTTAGCTAACTCTCAATCAACTACAACTTTGTTTATAACTAACTCTCAATCAACTATAACTTTGTTTTTAGCTAACTCTCAATCAACTACAACTTTGTTTTTAGCTACCTCTCAATCAACTACTACTTGCTTTCCAGCTAACTCTCAATCAACTATAACTTTGTTTTTAGGTACCTCGCAATCAACTATAACTTTGTTTTCAGCTACCTCTCAATCAACTACAACTTTTTTTTCAGCTAACTCTCAATCAACTACAACTTTGTTTTCAGTTAACTCTCAATCAACTACAACTTTGTTTTCAGCTAACTATCAATCAACTATAACTTTGTTTTTAGCTAACTCTCAATCAACTACAACTTTTTTTTCAGGTAACTCCCAATCAACTATAACCTTGTTTTCAGCTGCCTATCAATCAACTACAACTTTGTTTTCAGCTAACTCTCAATCAACTACAACTTTGTTTTCAGCTAACTATCAATCAACTATAACTTTGTTTTTAGCTAACTCTCAATCAACTACAACTTTTTTCAGCTAACTCTCAATCAACTACAACTTTGTTTTCAGCTAACTCTCAATCAACTACAACTTTGTTTTCAGCTAACTATCAATCAACTATAACTTTGATTTTAGCTAACTCTCAATCAACTACAACATTGTTTTCAGGTAACTCCCAATCAACTATAACCTTGTTTTCAGCTACCTCTCAACTACAATTTTTTTTCAGCTACCTCTCAATCAACTACAACTTTGTGTTCAGCTGCATCTATCAATCAACTACAATTTTGTTTTCAGCTAATTCTGAATCAACTACAACTTTGTTTTCAGCTACCTCTCAATCAACTACAACTTTTTTTTCCGCTACATCTATCAATCAACTACAACTTTGTTTTCCGCTACATCTATCAATCAACTACAACTTTGTTTTCAGCTAACTCTTTAATCAACTTCAACTTTGTTTTCAGCTACATCTCAATCAACTACAATTTTGTTTTCAGCTACCTCTCAGTCAACTACAATTTTGTTTTCAGCTACCTCTCAATCAACTACAACTTTGTTTTCAGCTACCTCTAAATCAACTACAACTTTGTTTTTAGCTACCTCTATCGATTAACTACAATTTTGTTTTCAGCTAACTCTAAATTAACTACAACTTTGTTTTCAGCTGCCTCTAAATCAACTACAACTTTGTTTTCAGCTAACTCTCAATCAACTATAACTTTGTTTTCAATTATCTCTCAATCAACTACAACTTTATTTCCAGCTAACTCTCAATCAACTACAACTTTGTTTTCAGCTAACTCTCAATCAACTATAACTTTGTTTTCAATTATCTCTCAATCAACTACAACTTTATTTCCAGCTAACTCTCAATCAACTACAACTTTGTTTTCAGCTAACTCTCAATCAACTATAACTTTGTTTTTAGCCACCTCTCAATCAACTATAACTTTGTTTTCAGTTATCTCTCAATCAACTATAACTTTGTTTTTAGCTAACTCTCAATCAACTATAACTTGGTTTTTAGCTAAATCTCAATCAACTACAACTTTGTTTTCAGCTACCTCTAAATCAACTATAACTTTGTTTTTAGCTAACTCTCAACCAACTATAACTTTGTTTTTAGCTAACTCTCAATCAAATACAACTTTGTTTTCAGCTAACTCTCAATCAACTACAACATTGTTTTCAGCTACCTGTCAATCAACTACAACTTTTTTCAGCTACCTCTCAGTCAACTACAACTTTGTTTTCAGCTACCTCTAAATCAACTATAACTTTGTTTTTAGCTAACTCTCAACCAACTACAACTTTGTATTCAGCTAACTCTCAATCAACTATAACTTTGTTTTTAGCTACCTCTTAATCAACTATAACTTTGTTTTCAGCTAACTCTCAATCAACTACAACATTGTTTTCAGCTACCTCTCAATCAACTACAACTTTGTTTTATGCTACCTCTCAATCAACTATAACTTTTTTCAGCTAACTCTCAATCAACTACAACTTTTTTCAGCTAACTCTCAATCAACTACAACTTTTTTCAGCTAACTCTCAATCAACTACAACTTTTTTCAGCTAACTCTCAATCAACTATAACTTGGTTTTTAGCTATATCTCATTCAACTACAACTTTGTTTTTAGCTACCTCTCAATCAACTACTACTTGCTTTCCAGCTAACTCTCAATCTACTATAACTAGGTTGTTTTTTTTTTAGGTTACCCAGGGAAGGATCGGCAATCAACTATAACCTTTAGTTTTCAGCGTACCTCTACAATCAACTACAACTTTTTTTTTCAGCTAACGCTCAATCAACTGCAACTTTGTTTGGTTTTACAAGGTTTGAACCTCTCAATCAACTACAACTTTTGTTTTCAACAGCTGAACCTATGCAATCAACTATAACTTTGTTTTATTTTAGGCTACTCTCCAATCAACTAGCAACTTGTTTTTTTTTTCAGGTAACTCCCAATCAAAACTATAACCATTAAAACCTTGTTTTCAGCTTGCCTATCAATCAACTACAACTTTGTTTTCAGCTACAACTCTCAATCAACGACAACTTTGTTTTTCAGGCTTAACTATTCAAGCAACTATAAACTTTGTTTTTTAGCTAACTCTCAATCAACTAACAACAACTTTTTTTCAAGCTAACTCTCAATCAACTAAAAAAAAGAAAAAAAAAAAAAAAAAAAAAAGAAAAAAAACAACTTTGTTTTCAGCTAACTCTCAATCAACACAACTAACTTGTTTTTCCAGCTAACTTATTCAATCAACTATTAACTTTTTGATTTTAGCTAACTCTCAATCAACTACAACATTGTTTTCAGGTAACTCCCAATCAACTATAACCTTGTTTTCAGCTACCTCTCAACTACAATTTTTTTTCAGCTACCTCTCAATCAACTACAACTTTGTGTTCAGCTGCATCTATCAATCAACTACAATTTTGTTTTCAGCTAATTCTGAATCAACTACAACTTTGTTTTCAGCTACCTCTCAATCAACTACAACTTTGTTTTCCGCTACATCTATCAATCAACTACAACTTTGTTTTCAGCTAACTCTTTAATCAACTTCACTTTGTTTTCAGCTACATCTCAATCAATTAACTAGTTTTGGTTTTCTAGCTACCTCTCAGTCAACTACAATTTTTTTTTTTGTTTTCAGCTACCTCTCAATCATCTACAACTTTGTTTTCAGCTAACCATCTAAATCAACTACAACTTTGTTATTTTTTTAGCTACCTCTATCGATTAACTACAATTTTGTTTTCAGCTAACTCTAAAATTAACTACAACTTGTTTTCAGCTGCCTCTAAATCAACTACAACTTTGTTTTCAGCTAACTCTCAATCAACTATAACTTTGTTTTCAATTATCTCTCAATCAACTACAACTTTATTTCCAGCTAACTCTCAATCAACTACAACTTTGTTTTCAGCTAACTCTCAATCAACTATAACTTTGTTTTCAATTATCTCTCAATCAACTACAACTTTATTTCCAGCTAACTCTCAATCAACTACAACTTTGTTTTCAGCTAACTCTCAATCAACTATAACTTTGTTTTTAGCCACCTCTCAATCAACTACAACTTTGTTTTCAGTTATCTCTCAATCAACTATAACTTTGTTTTTAGCTAACTCTCAATCAACTATAACTTTGTTTTTAGCTAAATCTCAATCAACTACAACTTTGTTTTCAGCTACCTCTAAATCAACTATAACTTTGTTTTTAGCTAACTCTCAACCAACTATAACTTTGTTTTTAGCTAACTCTCAATCAAATACAACTTTGTTTTCAGCTAACTCTCATCAACACAACATTGTTTTCAGCTACCTCTCAATCCACACAAACTTTTTTTCAGCTACCTCTCATCAACTACAACTTTGTTTTCAGCTACCTCTAAATCAACTATAACTTTGTTTTTAGCTAACTCTCAACCAACTACAACTTTGTATTCAGCTAACTCTCAATCAACTATAACTTTGTTTTTAGCTACCTCTTAATCAACTATAACTTTGTTTTCAGCTAACTCTCAATCAACTACAACATTGTTTTCAGCTACCTCTCAATCAACTACAACTTTGTTTTATGCTACCTCTCAATCAACTATAACTTTTTTCAGCTAACTCTCAATCAACTACAACTTTTTTCAGCTAACTCTCAATCAACTACAACTTTTTTCAGCTAACTCTCAATCAACTACAACTTTTTTCAGCTAACTCTCAATCAACTATAACTTGGTTTTTAGCTATATCTCAATCAACTACAACTTTGTTTTTAGCTAACTCTCAATCAACTATAACTTTGTTTTCAGCTAACTCTCAATCAACTATATCTTTGTTTTCAGCTACCTCTCAATCAATGATAACTTTGTTTTCAGCTATATCTCAATCAACTACATCTTTGTTTTCAGCTAACTCTCAATCAACTATAACTTTGTTTTCAGCTACTTCTCAATCAACTATAACTTTGTTTTCAGCTAACTCTCAATCAACTACAACTTGGTTTTTATCTAACTCTCAATCATCTACAACTTTCTTTCCAGCTAACTCTCAATCAAATAGAACTTTGTTTTCAGCTACCTCTCAATCAACTATAAGTTTGTTTTCAGCTACCTCTCAAACAACAAAAACTTTGTTTTCAGCTATATCTCAATCAACTATAACTTTGTTTCCAGCTACCTCTCAATCAACTATAGCTTTGTTTTCAGCTACATCTCAATCAACTACAACTTTGTTTTCAGCTACCTCTCAATCAACTATAACTTTGTTTTCAGCTACATCTCAATCAACTACAACTTTGTTTTCAGCTACTTATCAATCAACTATAACTTTGTTTTCAGCTACCTCTCAATCAACTACAACTTTGTTTTCAGCTACCTCTTAATCAACTATAACTTTGTTTTCAGCTACCTCTCAATCAACTACATCTTTGTTTTCAGCTACCTCTCAATCAACTATAACTTTGTTTACAGTTTACTCTCAATCAACTACAACTTTGTTTTCAGCTAACTCTCAATCAACTACAACTTTGTATTCAGCTAACTCTCAATCAACTATAACTTTGTTTTCAGCTACCTCTCAATCAACTACAACTTGTTTTCAGCTAACTCTCAATCAACTACAACTTTGTTTTTAGCTTACTCTCAATACACTATAATTTTGTTTTCAGCTACCTCTCAATCAACTATAACTTTGTTTTTAGCTAATTCTCAGTCAACTACAACTTTGTTTTCAGCTAACTCTCAATAAACTACAACTTTGTTTTAGCTAACTCTCAATCAACTACAACTTTGTTTTCAGCTACCTTTCTATCAACTATAACTTTGTTTTCAGCTAACTCTCAATCAACTACAACTTTGTTTTCAGCTACCTTTCTATCAACTACAACATTGTTCTCAGCTACCTCACAACCGACTATAACTTTGTTTTCAGCTATCTCTCAATCAACTATAACTTTGTTTTCAGCTAACTCTCAATCAACTACAACTTTGTTTTCAGCTACCTTTCTATCAACTACAACATTGTTCTCAGCTACCTCACAACCGACTATAACTTTGTTTTCAGCTATCTCTCAATCAACTATAACTTTGTTTTCAGCTACCTCTCAATCAACTACAATTTTGTTTTCAGCTACCTCTCAGTCAGCTATAACTTTGTTTTCAGCTAACTCTCAATCAACTACAAAGTTGTTTTCAGCTACCTTGCAATCAACTACAACTTTGTTTTCAGCTACCTCTCATTCAACAAAAATTTTGTTTTTAGCTAACTTTCAATCAACTATACCTTTGTTTTCAGCTACCTTTCTATCAACTATAACTTTGTTTTCAGCTAACTCTCAATCAACTACAACTTTGTTTTCAGCTACCTTTCTATCAACTACAACATTGTTCTCAGCTACCTCACAACCAACTATAACTTTGTTTTCAGCTACCTCTCAATCAACTATAACTTTGTTTTCAGCTAACTCTCAATCAACTACAACTTTGTTTTCAGCTACCTTTCTATCAACTACAACATTGTTCTCAGCTACCTCACAACCGACTATAACTTTGTTTTCAGCTATCTCTCAATCAACTATAACTTTGTTTTCAGCTAACTCTCAATCAACTACAATTTTGTTTTCAGCTACCTCTCAATCAACTACAACTTTGTTTTCAGCTACCTCTCATTCAACAAAAATTTTGTTTTTAGCTAACTTTCAATCAACTATACCTTTGTTTTCAGCTAACTCTCAATCAACTATAACTTTGTTTTCAGCTAACTCTCAATCAACTATAACTTTGTTTTCAGCTAACTCTCAATCAACTATAACTTTGTTTTCAGCTAACTCTCAATCAACTACAACTTTGCTTTTAGCTAACTTTCAATCAACTATAACTTTGTTTTCAGCTAACTCTCAATCAACTACAAAGTTGTTTTCAGCTACCTCTCAATCAACTACAACTTTGTTTTCAGCTACCTCTCAATCAACTATAACTTCATTTTTAGCTTACTCTCAATCAACTATAACTTTGTTTTCAGCTAACTCTCAATCAACTATAACTTTGTTTTCAGCTACCCCTCAATCAACTATAACTTTGTTTACAGCTACCTCTCAATCAACTATAACTTTGTTTTCAGCTACCTCTCAATCAACTGTAACGTTGTTTTTAGCTAACTCTCAATCAACTATAACTTTGTTTTCAGCTAACTATCAATCAACTATAACTTTGTTTTTAGCTACCTCTCAGTCAACTACAATTTTGTTTTCAGATAACTCTCAATCAATTATAACTTTGTTTTTAGCTAACTCCCAATCAACTTTAAATTTGTTTTTAGCTAACTCTCAATCAAGTACATCTTATTTTTCAGCTCCCCATATCAATCAACTACAACTTTCTTTTCAGCTAACTCTTAATCAACTAGAACATTATTTCCAGCTACCTCTCAATCAACAATAATTTTGTTTTCAGCTAACTCTCAATCAACTATAACTGTTTTTAGCTAACTCTCAATCAACTATAACTTTGTTTTCAGCTACCTCTCAATCAACTACAACTTTGTTTTTAGCTACCTCTATAAATTAACTACAACTTTGTTTTCAGCTACCTCTCAATCAACTATAACTTTGTTTTATGCTACCTCTCAATCAACTATAGCTTTATTTTCAGTTAATTTACAATCAACTACAACATTGTTTTTAGCTAACTCTCAATCAACTACAACTTTGTTTTCAGCTAACTCTCAGTCAACTACAACTTTGTTTTTAGCTAACTCTCCATCAACTATAACTTTGTTTTCAGCTAACACTCAATGAACTATAACTTTGTTTTCAGCTAACTCTCAATCATCTATAACTTTGTTTTCAGCTAACTCTCAATCAACTACAACTTTGTTTTTGGCTAACTCGCAATCAACTATAACTTTGTTTTTAGCTAACTCTCAATACACTATAACTTTGTTTTTAGCTAACTCTCAATCAACTATAACTTTCTTTTTAGCTAACTCTCAATCAAATATAACTTTGTTTTTAGCTAACTCAATCAACTATAACTTTGTTTTTAGCTAACTCTCAATCAACTATAACTTTGTTTTTAGCTAACTCTCAATCAACTACAACTTTGTTTTTAGCTAACTCTCAATCAACTATAACGTTTTGTTTTAGCTAACTCCTCAATCAATATAACTTTGTTTTTAGCTAATTCTAATCAACTATAACTTTCTTTTCAGCTAACTCTCAATCAACTATAACTTTCTTTTCAGCTAACTCTCAATCAATTATAACTTTGTTTTTAGCTAACTCTCAATCAACTATAACTTTGTTTTTAGCTAACTCTCAATCAACTATAACTTTGTTTTTATCTACCTCTTAATCAACTATAACTTTGTTTTCAGCTAACTCTCAATCAACTATAACTTTGTTTTCAGCTAACTCTCAATCAACTATAACTTTCTTTTCAGGTAACTCTCAATCAACTAATATAACGTTTTGTTTTTTAGCTAACATCTCAATCAACTATAACTTTGTTAATTTTCAAGCTAACTCTCAATCAACTACAACTTTTTTTTCGTTTTTAGCTAAACCTTTTCTCAATCACTATAACTTTGTTTTTCAAGCTAACTCAATTTTTCAACTAGCTAACTTTGTTTTTAGCTAACTTTCAATCAACTATAACTTTGTTTTCAGCAAACTTTCAATCAAAAATAACTTTGTTTTCAGTTAACTCTCAATCAACTACAACTTTGTTTTTAGCAAACTTTCAATCAACTACAACTTTGTTTTCAGTTAACTCTCAATCAACTACAACTTTGTTTCCAGCTAACTCCCAATCAACTATAACTTTGTTTTCAGCTAACTCTCAATCAACTACAACTTTGTTTTCAGCTAACTCTCAATCAACTACAACTTTGTTTTCAGCTAACTCTCAATCAACTACAACTTTGTTTCTTAGCTAACTTTGTTTTCACAACTATAACTTTGTTTTCAGCAAACTTTCAATCAAAAATAACTTTGTTTTCAGTTAACTCTCAATCAACTACAACTTTGTTTTTAGCAAACTTTCAATCAACTATAACTTTGTTTTCAGTTAACTCTCAATCAACTACAACTTTGTTTCCAGCTACCTCTCAGTCAACTATAACTTTGATTTCAGCTAACTCTTAATCAACTATAACTTTGTTTTATCTAACTCTCAATCAACTATAACTTTGTTTTCAGCTAACTCTTAATCAACTATAACTTTGTTTTATCTAACTCTCAATCAACTATAACTTTGTTTTCAGTTAACTCTTAATCAACCATAACTTTTTTTCAGCTAACTCTCAATCAACTACAACTTTGTTTTATCTAACTCAATCAACTATAACTTTGTTTTCAGCTAACTCTCAATCATCTATAACTTTGTTTTCAGCTACCTCTCAGTCAACTATAACTTTGTAATCTGCTAACTCTCTATCAACTACAACTTTGTTTTTTAGGTAACTATCAATCAACTATAACTTTGTTTTCAGCTAACTCTCAATCAACTACAACTTTGTTTTTAGCTAACTCTCAATCAACTATAACTTGGTTTTTGTTTTCAGCTAACTCTCAATCAACTATAACTTTGTTTTCAGCTAACTCTCAACCAACTATAACTTTGTTTTCAGCTAACTCTCAACCTACTATAACTTTGTTTTTAGCTAACTCTCAAGCAACTACAACTTTGTTTTTAGCTAACTCTCAATCAACTATAACTTTGTTTTCAGCTAACTCTCAATCAACTATAACTTTGTTTTCAGCTAACTCTCAATCAACTATAACTTTGATTTCAGCTAACTCTTAATCATCTACAACTTTGTTTTTAGCTAACTCTCAATCAACTGTAACTTTGTTTTCAGCTAACTCTCAATCAACTACAACCTTGTTTTTAGCTACCTCTCAATCAACTATAACTTTGTTTTTAGCTAACTCTCAATCAACTATAACTTTGTTTTCAGCTAACTCAAAATCAACTACAACTTTGTTTCCAGCGACCTCTTAATCAACTACAACTTTGTTTTCAACTACCTCTCAATCAACTACAACTTTGTTTTTAGCTAACTCTCAATCAACTACAACTTTGTTTTTAGCTAACTCTCAATCAACTATAACATTTTTTCAGCTAACTCTCAATCAACTACAACTTTGTTTTTAGCTTACTGTCAATCAACTATAACTTTGTTTTCAGTTAACTCTCAATCAACTACAACTTTGTTTTTAGCTAACTCTCAATCAACTATAACTTTGTTTTCAGCTAACTCTCAATCAACTACAACTTTGTTTTTAGCTAACTCTCAATCAACTATAACTTTGTTTTCAGCTAACTCTCAATCAACTATAACTTTGTTTTTAGCTAACTTTCAATCAACTACAACTTTGTTTTCAGCTAACTGTCAATCAACGATAACTTTGTTTTCAATTAACTCTCAATCAACTACAACTTTGTTTTTAGCAAACTTTCAATCAACTACAACTTTGTTTTCAGCTACCTCTCAATCAACTATAATTTTGTTTTCAATCAACTACAACTTTGTTTTTAGCTAACTCTCAATCAACTATAACTTTGTTTTCAGCTAACTCTCAATCAACTACAACTTTGTTTTTAGCTAACTCTCAATCAACTATAATTTTTTTCAGCTAACTCTCAATCAACTACAAGTTTGTTTTCAGCTAACTCTCAATCAACTATAACTTTGTTTTCAGCTAACTCCCAATCAACTATAACTTTGTTTTCAGCTAACTTTCAATCAACTATAACTTTGTTTTCAGCTAACTCTCAATCAATTATAACTTTGTTTTTAGCTAACTCTCAATCAACTATAACTTTGTTTTCAGGTAACTCTCAATCAACTATAATCTTGTTTTCAGCTAACTCTCAATCAACTATAACTTTGTTTTCAGCTAACTCTCAAGCAACTATAACTTTGTTTTCGCTAACTCTCAATCAAACTATAACTTTTTTTCAGCTAACTCTCAAATCACTCACTAACAAGTTGTTTTCAGCTAACTCTCAATCAACTATAACTTTGTTTTCAGCTAACTCTCAATCAACTATAACTTTGTTTTCAGCTAACTCTCAATCAACTATAACTATTTTTTCAGCTAACTCTCAATCAACTATAACTTTGTTTTCAGTTAACTCTCAATCAACTATAACTTTGTTTTCAGCGACCTCTTAATCAACTACAACTTTGTTTTCAACTACCTCTCAATCAACTACAACTTTGTTTTTAGCTAACTCTCAATCAACTATAACTTTGTTTTCAGCTACCTCTCAATCAACTATAACTTTGTTTCCAGCAAACTCTCAATCAACTATAACTTTGTTTTCAGCTAACTCTCAATCAACTACAACTTTGTTTTCAGCTAACTCTCAATCAACTACAACTTTGTTTTCACTACACTCATCAACTTTTACAACTTTGTTTTCAGCTAACTTTCAATCAACTATAACTTTGTTTTCAGCTAACCTCTCTACAATCAACTACAACTTTGTTTTCAGCTAACTCTCAATCAACTATAACTTTGTTATTCAGCTAATCCCAATCAACTATAACTGTGTTTTCAGCTAACTTTCAATCAAACTATAACTTTGTTTTCAGCTAACTCTCAATCAATAAAACTTTGTTTTTTAGCTAACTCTCGATCAACTATAATTTGTTTTCAGGTAAATCTCATATCAACGTATAATTTGTTTTCAGCTAACTCTCAATAACTATAACTTTGTTTTCAGCTACCTGCTCAAGCAACTATAACTTTGTTTCAGCTAAATCTCAAGTTCAAAACTAAACATTTTTTTCAGCTAAACTCTCAATCAACCTACAACTTGTTCAGGCTAACTCTCAATCAACCATACTTTGTTTTCAGGCTAACTCTCAATCAACTAAACTTTGTTTTCAGCTAACTCTCATATAACTTATAACTATTTTTTCAAGTAACTCTCAATCAACTATAACTTTGTTTTCAGTTAAACTCTCAATCAACTATAACTTTGTTTTTCAGCGACCTCTAAATAAACTCCAAACTTTGTTTTCAACGACCTCTCAATCAACCTCACAACTTGTGTTTTAGCTAACTCTCAATCAACTATAACTCTTGTTTCAAGCTACCTTATCAATCAACTATAAACTTTGTTTCCAGCAAAACTCTCAATCAACTATACTTTGTTTTCAGCTCAACTCTTCAATCAACTACAACTTTGTTTTTCAGCTAACTCTCACTAACTACAACTTTGTTTTCAAGCTAACAACTCAACAACTACAACTTTGTTTTCAGTCTACTTTCAATCAACTATAACTTGTTTTCAAAGCTAACTCTTAATCAACTACAACTGTTTGTTTTTAGCTAAACTCTCAATCAACTATTAACTTTGTTTTCAGCTAATTATCAACAATTTTACAACTTTGTTTTTAGCTAACTTCTCCAATCAACTTATAAACTTTTGTTTTTTTCAGCTAACTCTCGTCAACTATAATTTTTTTCAAGCTAATCTCAATCAACTACAAGTTTGTTTTTCAGCTAACTCTCAAATAACTATAATTTTTTTTCAGCTAAACTCTGCAATCAAACTATAAACTTTTTTGTTTCAGCAAACTCTCAGTCAACTATACTTTGTTTTCAAGCTAACTCCCCAAATCAAACCTATAACTGGTTGGTTTTTCAGCTAAACTCTCAATCAACTATAACTTGTTTTCAATCTTTTTCTTCCTTCGGCTATAACTCTCCAATTTTCAACAAACTTGTTTTAGCTAACTCCCCAATCAACTATAAACTTTGTTTTCAGCAACTCAATCAACACTTTGTTTTCAGCTAACTCTCAACTATAACTTTGTTTCAGCTAACTCTCAATCAACTATAACTTTGTTTTCAGCTAACTTTTTCTCAATCAATAAACTTTGTTTTACAACTCTCATCAACTATACTTTGTTTTCAGCTAACTCTCAATCACAACTCAAACTACTTTGTTTTCAGCTAACTCTCAATCAACTATAACTTTGTTTCAGCTCAAGCTAACTCCCATCAACTATAACTTTGTTTTCAGCTAACTCTCAATCAAACTATAACTTTGTTTTCAGCTAACTCTCAATCAATCAACAATACTAACTTTGTTTCAGTCTAACTCTCAATCAACTATAACTTTTGTTTTCAGCTAACTCAACCAATCAGCTATAACTTTTGTATCAGCTAACTCTCAATTCACTATAACTTTGTTTTCAGCTACTCATCTAATAATCAACTATCAACTATTTGTTTTCAGCTAACTCTCAATCAACTTTAACTTTGTTTTCAGCGACCTCTTAATCAACTACAACTTTGTTTTCAACTACCTCTCAATCAACTACAACTTTGTTTCCAGCTAACTCTCAATCAACTACAACTTTGTTTTCAGCGACCTCTTAATCAACTACAACTTTGTTTTCAGCTAACTCTCAATCAACTACAACTTTGTTTTCAGCTAACTCTCAATCAACTACAACTTTGTTTTCAGCTAACTTTCAATCAACTATAACTTTGTTTTCAGCTAACTCTCAATCAACTATAACTTTGTTTTCAGCTAACTCTCAATCTACTACAACTTTGTTTTCAGCTAACTCTTAATTAACTACCACTTTGTTTTCAGCTATCTTTCTCAATCAACAAACGGCGACCATCCGTCAAAAAAAAAAAAAACGCATACACAATTGGGAAACTCTGTAAGTCACAGACGAACCCAGAAATAAAAACAAACCTCAACACTTTCAGGGTTACACCAACAAAGGCATTCTTGGAGTTCCTGCATGTTTGTGGGGAGGATGGAGGGGTGGGGGAGGAGGTAGAGGAATGGGGAAGGGGGTGAGAGAACGGGGGGAGATGAAGGAGGTGAGCTGAAGTAGGTAGTAGTGTGTAGGAAGGGGAGAGATGTTAGAGGGAGAGGGAGGGAGGGGGGAGGAGGATGAAGATCTAATTAAACTGGGCGAGAGAGAGAGAGAGAGAGAGAGAGAGAGAGAGAGAGAGAGAGGGAGAGAGAACATTCTTAACATTAATTCAGAAGATGAAGCCAGCATCTGGTGTAAACAAAATCCTTCAAACCAACAATCAACGTGCATACACATCTTTCGTTGCTGCTGTTGTCGAATTGTATTTCGACATTCCACGTGGTCCAAAGCCAATTCCTGGTGTACGATTGTCACACTCTTCTCCCAAAGACCGGATAAACGCAAGGAATTGGGAGCAGGGTTTAATATACCTGCCCTGTATAATGAGGGGAAAAAATCACTTTCTAACTTTTATCATTTCAAACCATAATGGGTCATATTGAGGAACGAGTAGCCTACAGATTCAGTGATATTATCTGCATCCTCACCAAACATATACCAGACTAAAGACTACATGGAAGAGCACAGTTTGAGGAAGAATTATCGCCTCGTTTTGTAAAGCTGTTGAAGTGTCTTCCAACAGACATTTAAGAGTATAACGGACGAAATACCTGAGGCAACCGGCAATGGGTCACATGAGGTCTGGAAAACAAACGGAGTATTATTCGTGACATCTCGATCTCAGTTTTTATTTTCTATTCTATGGAAGCTTACGTAGTCTTAGCCAGCAAGTTGACACTTTTTTTTTTTTTTTATCAGATTTTGAATGATGAGCTAAGACCCAAGCAAGGTTTTGACTACATTGTGTGAAATCCACACATTATGGTCTCGTGGCTTTTTTGGGTTTCTTAGCAAACGGCCAAAAATAATGGTACCTTTTGAGCATGGTCATTTTGTCAGATATAACTGTAACTTCTTGTTTCTTCTAGGGAGTTATGCTCCAGGCTTTGAAACTGCTTATATTGTCATATAAAGCCACAACTTTTCGGGTTTTGTCTACAAAACCACAACCTCTTTTGGAAAACATAAAAACCACAATATTTTAGTAGTCTTAAAGCAACTATCTGGCTTCGTCAACAGAAAGGACACAAAATTTTGGTTTCCACAAAGAAAGTCACCACTTTCTCTTTTTTTTTTTATTTCACGGCATTTGGTTTTATCACAACCACTACTTCGCTTTGTCAAAGAAAAGCGACCACTCTTTGGTTTTGTAAAAGGAAGCCACAACATTCTGGTTTTGGCGCAGAAAGCCGTAATATTCTGGTTTGGTTGAGGAAGGCCACAATTTCTTGGGTTTGACTGACTGCTTAGGAATTACTATCTGATGTCACAACTATCAATATTAGTGTGTATATATTGTCTTGCTTAAGCTGTCAAAGAAAGCCACAATTTTCTAAATTTGTTAATAAGGTTACAATTCTTGTTTCTCAAAGCTACCTCAAAGTTCTGGTTTTGTCAAAACTAGCAACTTGGGTGAGGGCTAAAGATTGCAACAACTGTTTGGTTTTGTCAAATAAAGTCAATTTGTCGAATAAAATCAAAACATCTTGGTTTTGTCACCAATTTCTCGCTTTTGTCCACAGAAAGTAATAGCTTTTTGGTTCTGCCAACAAAGAGAGCAGTTAATTTTTGTTTTTGTTAACAGTGGCAACTTTTTGGTTTTGTCAAGACAAAGTGGCAACGTTTCGTTTTTACTGAAGAAAACCACACCTCTTTGGCGTTGTCAAAAAAATTGTTTTTTTTTCTTTTTTCGAGAAAGTCAAAGACCAAACTCATTTTGTAAATGAAAACCACATATTTATACTACCAATGTATATGTCATGGCAAAGATGGAATTTGGTTTCGTCAAATACCACCACTGACGTCTTACTTCCTTCTGTTTTGAAACAAGAAAAGCAATACAACAAATCCTGCTACTTCGTCAAATAGATAAATAAATATATTTAAAAAATAAAATACTAATGCTGATAAAAACGACACATTCTTTCAACACCCGAGCAAGCGTGTGTTGCTTGTATGCATAACACATCTATCATTTTCTCCGATGCGACCCAAACATCCCAGAACCTGAGTCAGTCACTGTGTACGTGATATTCTCCTGCCAAAACCATTTCAATGACATTCTTGGGGCAGAAGAAGACGGGAACTCCGGGAGATGGAAAGAAGGCAGAGACGAGTCGATGCACAGCAAAATATGAAAATGCAAAAAGTCCGAGAGATGGAGAGGAGATGAATCGATACACAACAAAATATGAAAATGAACAAAGTCCCAGAGATGGAGAGGAGATGAATAGACGCAATAAAATATGAAAATGCACAAAGTCCGAGAGATGGAGAGGAGATGAATTGATACACAACAAAATATAAAAATGCAGAAAATACGAGAGACAGAAAGAGACGAATAAATGCACAACAAAATATGAAAATGCAGAAAGTCCAAGAGACGGAGAGGAGACAAATGAATACACAACAAATGAAAATGAAAGTTAAAATACGGAAAAACGAAAACCGAAATAACCAAAAAAAGTTGGATGATGGGGCATGTGTGATCATCGCCTGATCTGACTTAGTAAATGTAAGCTCTCGTGACATATAATACAAGTATGTGATGACCAAGGGTTTGATTTCAAATTTTGGAAATGGACCTTTTGAGCCTCATGAGAGCGGCCATGGGTCGCAACGATGCCCGAGAAGTGACGAAACTCGAACATATGAGTTTATGATTTATATTTTTTTCTTAGTGATACCCAATCACTCGGCTGGCTTTTATGGCCGCGTTATCATCATTATTATTATCAAGAATACGAACCCTAATAATTACTAAATAAATACCGAGACTGAATGCCGCTTCCATCAGACTCCCAAAGTCTGCTACGAATTCAACAATCATCATCACAGATCATAATGCACAAAAACGACGGTCACCCAAACAAGTGCTGACCAGACCCAATGTTGCTTTTAAATTTTACTGAACAAGACACCCACGATGTAGCAAACGTACGACTTGAAATATGAAAATATTGGAATATAATATCATTTTATTGACAACCTAAATATGCCTGCGTACTTTTTTACAGGTATGAAAAGACTGTCATTTGGAATTTATGGATAAAAAAATAAATAAAATCATCAAAATAAATGATAGATTCTGTCAGACAGACGAAAAGGTATTTTACTGATGAGTAGACACTGGATATAAAACTAACAGAAAGAGACAATAAGATAGAACAAACAGAACGAAGACTCGACAAGAAATAAACTCACGTCCAAAATCCCAGAAATAAGAGAGAGACAGAAGACAGACAGACTCTCGACGAGACGGGCAACATTCAAAGACGGGGAAAGTGAGTGAGTAGTAGTCGAGTGGATTGGTGTGTCCGAGTGAATGAGTGGAAGATAGTGAGTGAGAGAGACAGTGAAAATGAGAGAGAGAGAGAGAGAGAGAGAGAGAGAGAGAGAGAGAGAGAGAGCCTCGACCCCAACCGTGTAATAAACGGAGATAAGTAAATTGATAAGTACTAGAATAAAGTATAAGTAACTGGATATGAGTCAGGTCCTCGGAATGCCTCGATCATGACACTATCTGGGTGAACGGGGGAGGGCCGGAGGGGGAGGAGAGGAGAAGAGAGAGAGAGAGAGAGAGAGAGATCTAGCAATCCCATCCCCCAATCTTCTCTATCACCTGACACCACCCCCCCCCCCCACAAAACCAACAGACTAGCAACCCGTCCATACGCTTGCATTTCCCTCTCTCCCTCTCTCTCTCTCTCTCTCTCTCTGCTTTTATTCTCAATCATCCTACCTGACTGAGTATAATTAAGTTCGAGAGACGAGTACATATTTTCAGCTTCAGTAATTGACAGAATTTTAGCAGAAAGCATCACTGAAACAGCGTTTAAACTATCTCAAACCACAAAGCAAAAACTATGAAAACAATTAAATAAGTAAATGGCAACCGCACAAAATAGTAGTCGCTTGGAAGTGGCTACCAATAACAACAACAAACTTTACTACAAATACGCAAATCTTACACGAGGCAGATAAAACATAGACGCGTGAAATAACATGTCAAAAAACAAAATCGTATTTCCACAATAATAATGATAATGCCTGTAGTACACAGCAAAAGACAGAAAAGATACCGTCTTATCACACCATCATTAGCGGTGATTAGCAACTCAAGGAGAAACTACATAACGGCCACTGGCTATCTATGCGAGTAGATAATGAGGCGAACAATAACCATAAGAAATAAATACAACAGAATAGTGATAACACAAGGAAAGCAATAATAAACAAATCTTTAAATTGCGAAACATGCACCGCATTTAAATAATATAAAATGTGATAAGACTGTTTTAAGAAACAGAAGTTTTACTTCACGCTACTGCGTTGCTGCTCTAACACTATTCTCTTGCGTTTTAATCATTTTTTTATCTACCTATTAATTTATTTATTCATTAATTCATTTCAACTTTTATAGTGAGATCTCTTCTTTTTGTATTTCCCTTTGCCTCCTCTTACCTCTTCCTCGTGAACACCATAATATTCTTTGGGAGCTTGAATTTTAAGTCCGTGGCCCTTTGGTGGGCGTGTTCCATATGAATAGGGTTCATCTTCTGAATAATAATAATAATATAATAATAATAATAATTTAGATCTTGCAGCACTGCTGAACAATTATGGAAAAGAGAGCTATTACTAACTCTAGGTCGTGTGATCACACCGGACGTGATTCGGTTAACAGTGTTTTTCAAACGCCTACTATAAGTAGATTCATATCAACCGTGCATCTGATGTCTAGGCCAGTCCCTTACGACGCTCCTGATTGACTGAATGTCCCTGTGGACAACAGCAATACGCGTCACTGACTGACTGACTGACTGAGTGATCGATATAATTTAAGCTGTCATGCCAAGCACCAGTGCGTCAGCTCTTAACTTGTTTCCTATGACGGATTAAAACGCATATATTTCCCTCTCTGTCCATACCTACGTGCATTTGTGTGTGTGTGTGTGTGTGTGTGTGTGTGTACCTGCGTACATGCCTGATTGACTGAGTACATGCCTGATTGACTGACAGATGATAGTGTGTGTCTGCTATTAATTTACTTCCTATGACGGATTTAAAATGCATATATTTCCTTCTCCTTACATACTTCCGCGCATTTGTGTGCTTGCGTGTGTGTCTGTGTGTCTGTGCGTACCTGCGTACATATCAGAGCTAACTGACTGATTTATTTATAGCTGCTACAACTGTCGTCACAACATGCATGTCAGAGAAGACGGACCTGAAACGCATTGGAGGTTCTGAACCCGAAAAAGAGCTATTACTGCTACGCAAGCCAGACTGCTAAAAGTCACAGGGCCTTTTATCAATCAGAAGCTTCCGAAATACCAAAGGTCGGACCTTAGGAGGAGCCAAAGGTCACCAGGAAATTAGTAGCAAAGTGACCTTGCATTAAGAAAAAAAAGGACTAGATTATTCCGTATGCTATGTAGTTCTAATTTTTTTTTAAAATAAGTTTAGATTCCTTTACCAAAGAAAAATATTTATCTACCATATATTTTTTGTGTTTAAGGGTAATTCTGTTATGATTAACGTACATTTGATTAAAATTATTATTATTATATCATTATATCAAAATAGCAGTAATAGTACTATTTAGTAGATGTAGTAGAACGAGTTAAAAAATGCTATAATTAGCAGATTATCATATAACAATATAGGGTTTGTGTTAACCTAATCTGCATTCTATTTTGTGAGATTAATGGTAACACCTTATTATAAATTGTCTCATAATTGTAGATTGCATAATTTTTAGCTGTAATTTGAAATATATATATATATATATATAATATATATATATATATATATATATATATATATATGTGTGTGTGTGTGTATATATATATATATATATATATATATATATATATATATATATACTTTTGTTACTTAATAGGTCTACCGTTTCTTTAGGGGTACCCTAGTAAGAGGTCAACTTAATCTGACAAAAACACTAGATCTTTGCTCGTTTGTTTGTTTGTCCATCGTCAAACTTTTCGCTTTCATATCTCTTCTTGGCAGAAGGTATCGCTTCTATTTCAATGTAGTCTCTTAACGAGAGAGAGAGAGAGAGAGAGAGAGAGAGAGAGAGAGAGAACCATTACTGAAACCTTAAATCCCGAACCGCAGTGAGAGAGACATTACTACGAAAACCGTCAGGCGTCAGGTACAAGCAAACACAAGCTTCTGGGTGTAACCGCCTTTGACAAATACGAAAGGCAGTACAAATAGGCTTTGCATGGTCTTCATGCTAAAAAAAATAATAAATAAAAAAAGGAAAAAAACTATAAAAACGTCAAATTCAATGCTATTTCTTTTGCTTACATTTGTTGTTTACGTTGTCAACATTATGCGATCATGTATACAGTATGTATATTGTTCATGTATTGCCTTGAATATTGTTCACGTCATTATCCGTATGAATAGACTGTCTATTCATACGGACAAAAACTGAAGACAATATATAATACACCACACAAACAACATACATACCGTATACATGATGGCATAATGTTGGCGACATAAACAGCGAATATAAGAGTTATGACAACCAAAACAATATGTACTTGTGTGTCAATAAAATGCTTCAATCGCGAGCAAATACAACATATACAACAACAACAACAACAACAGTATATGTCACAACAAACATGGTGACACTGACCGTGCGCAGGTAGTAAAAATAAATAAAATAAAAAAGACAGCACACCTCATGAGTAAGTCCGACAATGATTCAATTCTCAGAAAAAAAATACACAAATGTATCTTTATTTTGGGCTTCATACGCAGAAAAAAATACGCATCGCCTTTGCGTCAGGGAAAATTGAGATCGCATGCTATAATGTACGTACAACATATGCAAAAAAAAAAATAAATAAAATAAAAAAACAAGCACAATGATGCAATGAAAACAATTCATATCGCCAAAAAACATCAACAGTGAGTCCAACTAGGAAAAACAGACCGTTACTAGGTTCCGTTCTGGAGAGAGAGAGAGAGAGAGAGAGAGAGAGAGAGAGAGAGAGAGAGAGAGAGAGAGAGAGAGAGATTTTCTTTGCAGACCTATTTTTTTAGAATAGACCAAAAATTAGGATTATTTTATCAAGGTACTGATTATTTAGTCACAATGGTCTTCAAAGGAATTAAAACAAGAAGAAAAAGAAGAAGAAGAAGAAGAAGGAAAGAGAAGAGAGAGAGAGAGAGAGAGAGAGAGAGAGAGAGAGAGAGAGAGAGAGAGAGATCATCACAGTTCTCGGTACTCCTTTGTAAACAAAACAAAAAAAACTGAACATAACAACAGCTACAAATGTTGTACATTGAATCAAACACGAATACAGAATAATAAAAAAAAACATTAATCTGAGTATAAAAAGAAGCATTTACCATAATAATAGACATTCGAATTCCTCCCTCCATTACTGTGCAACGGCGGGTAATTTGCGGTACATGATTTTATTAGCAACATCACCGACTCAGGATCAATATTTATAAAACATTATTAAAATACTTATGCTGAAATATTAAGTCATTGAAACAGGCGGCCGCTAAATGCCTGCGGAGGAATCACACCTCCTTTGAGAACACCAGCAACACATTTTGGTTATACGTTATCCAAGCAAGTGCTGGATCCCAAGATCTACATAGTATACTCTATATATATATATATATATATATATATACTATTATATATATATATATATATATATATATATAATATATAAGCTAAGATTACTTCATTTTCATATGCTGTTAATTATTATTTATCATTCTTAGTATCTTCCCACTTATACATTATGTTCTAGCACCATTGTAAATACATCTGTTTAAAAATAATGACATTAAAATAAAAATAGATTGATTTTCTCAACATCAACTGTCGCTGTCGCAGTCATACTCCAACTCCTAAATAATAGCTGATATCAGCATTATTAAGTTTTTTTCCCAACAGACTTAAAAACTAAGCGATAGGCCTACATGATACTGATGGTCAACAACTTGGCCTATGTATAAATCACAGCTGGATACATAACTGCTTAAACTTTTTTTATAATAAGCAAAATATAAGCTCAATATTGGTGATTGATATACCACATGAAAAAAAAAGCCGCTTTTCTTTTTAATAGTAGGCCTACACTGCGAGCGAGACTTTATGGCACACACCTCCGAGTTTTATATTTTATGATGGTCCTTCGAAATGAGATTATAACCTGCCGTACCGAGCCCATTATACTATAAGGACAACTACTACCTATTATGATTTATTACCTCGGACCTAAGTTCGTAATGGTAGGCCTACCATAATCGACTCATCACACATAACACAGAAGGCTCTAAACCACAAATATAGGTTTGTTACATAAGATGCTCATGTCATAAGATAGGCCTAACTGCAAGAGTTCATTTTACTACTTTTAAGAAATAACTATCATCCCGTCGTCAACCTTATCATAAGGCCTATTACGCTAGTCTTAAGATAGGCCTATACAACGAGACGAAAACCACTACCCTAAGATCTATTAAATGAGTTTCCCCATTCATTTGACTGGTGGAACAATTCTCAGTCATGTAATAGGCCTCTGACAAGAGATTTGTAACTTACGATAGGCCTACCGAATACGACTAACTTTTGGGGACAAATTTATAACGAGTCTGCCTCCACCTTCAAGATGGGCCTATGATAAGGATGCGTATTCGGGACAGGGTTTCTGAATGGCGTCTTCAAATATGTCCTGATGGGAATGACTTCACACAGGTTGCAATTTCCAGAAGGCTTGCTGCATAAACAACCAAACAAATAACAAACAAATGGAGATAACTAACATCCGAATTAAGAAATGCACAAACAAAATATAAGCCAGGAAAAACGAAGGTGAAATTGCTGAGTAGGCCTAATGGTTACAAATTTTATCTTTCGCTGGAGCCCTCCTACACCAGGCAAACTTTTCGTGCCGTCATCTATTCGAAGGGCATATCTCACCAGTTGTATTTCATCGGTGTAAAGTAAATGTTCATTTACAGAAATGTTTATAGGAATACTAACTACATCAGAAGAAACACATGGCTTATTTATACAATAGCATATAGCACAGCGGTATATTACAGTGGCCAGTGATTCACTTATACAATAGCATACACCACCACGCCAGCATGATCAAAATGAGCAGCGACTCGCTTATACAACACGATACAGTATCCCGCGGAATATTAATTCCCCTTCCACAGAAGAACAAACACGAATTCCACAGAACGAACGGAGGGAAAAAAAATAGTTCAAATTCTTCAAATGCGAAGACGTTGCCAAGTGAGCTAAACCTGCGAGCAATAGACCTATATACACATGACAACTTTGAGAGAATGCTTCGGCCTATTGGGAGAAAAAAATAAGCAACGCACGTAAATTCGCACATATATACATGCGATATAAAACGAGAGAGAGAGAGAGAGAGAGAGAGAGAGAGAGAGAGAGAGAGACATACCGGTGGAGTCGTTGGCCGAGGCGGGGCTCAGAGCTGAGGTAAAACCGCCATCTCTCAAAAACATCCCGACATCTCGCATACCTTGCCCGTGACGTCAGAAGGGGAGGGGAGGGGGCAGGAGGAACGGAGGGTGGAAAGGAGAGAGTGGGGGAGTGGGGGAGAGATAGGAGTGGGGTGAAAGAAGAGAGATTGGGGAGGAGGGGGAGGGGGAAGGGGAGGGAGAGGAGGAGGAGGCAAACGTTGCTCGCCACAGAAGGTTAGGCATTGCCATTGGGTGGAAAGAGGAGGTGCGGAGTGGACGCACAGCTGGAGGCAGAGAATTTATAGTACTATAATATAAATAATTCCGGTGACATATCACGAGCGCTTTGTTACAGAGGTCACCATGCTGGCTTATGGTCATGTTATATACCCCTACTACATATTATTTGGTTTATGTAGTTCAAGTGTGTCATTCCAAGTTCAGTATATATATAAATATAATGTTTTCAAACGATTTACGAAAAATGAGCGTTAGTCGCAGGTTTTTGCAGCGAAATGAAGAAGTTTTGCAAAGAGTGTCCAGCACATGTTTGTTTACATTTTATCTCTCTCTCTCTCTCTGTTTGTGTGTATATATATATATATATATATATATATATATATAAACTAAGTAAACACGATAACCTCATAAAATATTTGTTATAGTGACGCAAAGCCTTCTATAATATTGGTCTGTGCAAATGATCTTAGGTAAAAATTACCTTGAATTAAGTCGTAATAATTATATGTATATATATATAGTGTATATATATATATATATATATATATATATATTTATATATATATATTATATATATATATACATACATACATATATTCATTACGACTTAATTCAAGGTAATTTTCACCTAAGATCATTTGACCTATGGGACGAACCTCAATGTGACCCAAATATAGATACATACAGAGGAGTTCATGCGCTAACGTAGGCCTATTTGGTATTCACCAGTATCACTATTATTGTGGTTATTCAGATTGAATAACAAAACTGAGAAAAATAAACAAACAGTTCTTTTCTGATCAATTTCAATTTTCGAAATAAAAGATGCCACATTCATCCTTTGTATTTACGTATGTGGAATTCTATGGAATTTTAAGAAAATTTTACTAAGATTTCATAAAACACAGTTTGCCACATTTGCCCTCGCTTACTTTGCATGCATACGAGAGAGAGAGAGAGAGAAATTAAGAACAGAGCACCTGGAGATTTGTGGCAGATAAAACACAAGATAAAGGAATATATCTCGAATTCTTTAAAATAGTCAGTAACCTAGCGTTACAACTACATGGGTCAGTGACGCTGGAAGCTAATTATTATTATTATTATTATTTGCAGGGAGCAGACCTTCTCTGATACATATTTTGTTGAAAATTATGGCAATATTCAACAAAATGTTATATTTATTATTATTATTATTATCATTATCAAAGATGCAACCCTAGTTGGAGTAGGCGGGAACTACAATTGTACCCAAGGGCTCTCATAAGGAAAGCAGGCCAGTTTGGCAAAAAATAAAAAAAATTAGGCCTATTAATGAAAGAACTGGCCTATAGAAAAGAAAAAGATTAAACAATGAGACACAATAACTCAAACTCATTCTGAATCTACTCAATCAAAAAAATATTTATTTGAATTTCTGCTAGAAAACTGAGATATATCGAAAGACTATAGGCTATTAGACTGAATTGTGTCTAGTGGTATATGTAGTGGATTGTATAAGTCATGTATGGTCTGATTACAAAGTACGATCGCATGGAAAATTATCTTGAACAAACATAGTAAGCACAGAATAAAAAAAAAATAACCCTTTCCGAGCTACGAATACGGTTTTTTTTTATGTTTTGAATAGGTCTATCAATGGGAAAAAAAAGTCTGTTAAGTCCCTATTAAGTAATACAACGCTGCTTTTTTTTTTTTTTTTTTTTTGTTAACCAGTTTCAAACTCCCTGGTAAATAGTGTAACGTTCAAATTAGAGCAGATTATTAGGGATTTTTTTTTTTCATAAACCCAAATCCGTTATTTAGGTCAAGGTCACTGACACTGAGGTCAGGTAATAAGGTCAGTGAGGTTCCCGTATCTACTTAATATTGCAAAAATTTCGTGCAAAGATGAGAGACGAATAAAAACAATAATGCTAATTAAAAGAAAATAAAAATAGGAATACGGTGAGAAATGACCATGTAATTATTCTAAAGCCAATCAAGTAAACTCCAATTTCGCAATTATGGAAATTCTCTCTCTCTCTCTCTCTCTCTCTCTCTCCATTTGAGATGATTCACTTGCCGCTTCCGTTTTGGCTTAAGGATATCTTGTCAGTTTCCTCCACTGGTACTAGTGATTCATTCATCTTAGCGAGTAACGTTTCTGATTCAGTGCAGGCATCGTTGAGAGAGAGAGAGAGAGAGAGAGAGAGAGAGAGAGAGAGAGAGAGAGAGAGAGAGAGAGAGAGAGAACTAGGTTATTTGTGTTTGAGAAACAGGAGAAAATCGAAGCATTACTAAAACGCCCATTCAACCACGCACTCACTGCTGGTAACAGGAGCTGCTGTTTCACGACACTTCAAGGCTACGAGAAAAGCCTCTCAAAAGTTCCTCCTCTCCTCTTCCTCCTCCTCCTCCTCCTCCAGCCCCTCGATTCGACAGAAAACTTCGAACCACCGCCGTCCCCGCCGCTGCCGCCGCGGTAACTAACTACTACTACCCCTAGCGCCCGAGGCACGAGTTGGAGCATTCCGCATAACTTCCTCGCGACAACAACTGACTGGCGGCCCGGGCCTACCAGGTCAAATTAACTGGAGAAATTCTCATTTCTCGTACCACGGCCGTTAAGAAAGAAAGCGTCTCTCGAGGGCTCTCGGGGGCGGTGGGGGGAGGGGAGGGGAAATCCAGCACAAATTTGGTAGGCCTATGTCCAGATATAGGGGGCCGGTTAAATATGCGTACCAAGGCTTGGGCAATAGTCGTGGTAGTCTGGCATCTGATAAACCAAGACAATCTCAATCTCAGTTTTTGTTAACCAAAGAAATTCTCAATTTCAGTTTTTGTTAAACCCAAAAATTCTCCATCTCAGTTTTTGTTAAACCAAAAAATTCTCCATCTCAGTTTTTGTTGCGTATCATATCGGTTTAAAATAGTGTGCCTAACGTCTATTAGTACCAAATAAAGCATAATAAACTTCGATAAACAGACACTTGGCAGAGTACATTTCTACCATACCTTCATTAAAAAAAAATAAATAGCCCAATAGTACTACACGCGGTAGCACGTACTACACATGTAAAAAGTATCACGATACGTCCTCTTCTCATGAAATACAAATAAACAGCTTCCAGCGAGAACATAGATACGTCAACACAACGACCTGTTCACCTGTAGGCCAATGGAGGAGGAGGAGGAGGAGGAGGAGGAGGAATAATTAATACACCTGTGCCAATCCGGCAAAAGGCATGTGATTCCATTCAGCCTCCCCTACAACCACACGATTTCTTTTGCCTCCGAACATTTCCTTTCACCACCTGCTCTCACTCCCCCCCCCCCCCCCACCCACCCAAAACAAATCTCTCGTGCCACCCTCTAACAGAAGCTACCAACATGGCTGTACGCTATTATTTTGAATGATTAAAAATGAAGACCGGCCGCATATCTAAACGACATACGATACGCTTGACTTGGGGGATGGGAGCCGCTCGCGCCTCAACCCTTCAAAGTGACCCCCGGTTCAACTCGCATTCCTTCCATGGGCAGCAGCCACACACACTATACTACCCTGGACGGAAGGGGGGGGGTGAGAAAGAGATAGAGGGGGTGGAGGAGGAGGAGGAGGGGGGTGGAGAGACGCATTCCTTAATACATTTTCATTTTTATTTTTAAGGTCTGCTTAAGCGGCGTTGTAACAATAGGCCTATGCGATTGGCTAACGGGAGATCGGGGCGGGCAGGTTTAAGGGTTGGTGGTTAGTACTACTGGGAACCAGTAGGAAGAATATTTAGATTTGAAATCACGAGAAGTAGAAGATATATCTACAACTGCAACGAACGGAGAGAGAAACAGCAAAGACGAAATATAAGAGACAGAGGCGGCAGAAGAGGAGAAAAAGCAGAGAAGAGGAGGAGAGAAAAAGCGGCATGGTACTAGCGGTGGTGGATGGGCAGCCGTCGTAGTGGCGCTGCTGGGGGTTATATACGTAGTTCGAAGAGTCCCTGACTCATCTGCCATTTTTTTGGTCTTTTATCAAGCAACTTGGCGATCTACGACATCAAGGTTCCCGCCAAACTGATCGCCCGCTCTCAAATGTTGGGACGGAGCCGCCATTTCTCGGAGATTTCCAACAACCAGATCGTTCGCGATCTCGTTCGTCGCTTATCTCGCGTCCGAATGAAGACAAAGCAATAAATAAAGACATCGAGACAACACCTGCATGAAGGGATTCGGTATTTAAAGGGGCTTGGGTTAACACCCCCGGGGATGGGTAAGGGGGGGAGAGAGGTGTCACGCGCTCTCCCTTGGATGTGGGGAGTGGGGAGAATGAGAGAGAGAGAGAGAGAGAGAGAGAGAGAGAGAGAGAGGGTGGTAGGAAAGGGGTTACGTGCTCAAAACTAACACCGTTTTCGCACCTCAGACAATGATGGTGTCGTTTCAATTAGCTTTGGCTGTCTCTCTCTCTCTCTCTCTCTCTCTCTCTCTGCAACAAGGGGAAAGGTATTTAGCAACCAGTAGAATGTTTCCTTTAAAAAATATATCAAATTTTTCTTTGTTTTGCTCTACGTGAAAACACTTTGTCAATTGCAATTTCCATTCAGAAAAGACACAGCCCAATACAACTGACTTTGTAGATGCTGAGAAAAACAATAAATAAAACGTGAAGTTCCATAAGAGGTTTTCTCCCAAATTAAGGAGGAACCGTTCGACAAAACCGAAGAAGTTCTGATTATGTATACTAAAAGGAGTCATTTATCGAAACTACCCCAGAATTCGTAAAGGAATGAACGCAACTAAACCAATGAGAGAAGTTTGAATCCACAGGGGAAATACAAATGCTGATTTCCTACACTGTAACAAGTTGGGTCTAAAAGAATTGCCCTTCCTAGTGAAGAAAAAAAAATATGTGGAAATCAGTTACACAGCAAAGATAACTGCCATGATTCAATAACAAATAAGCAAAGCACTGTATTTATTTATCTATTTATTGATCTTTTCTTCTTGTCTTCTTGTATTTCCTTATACCTTCTTTTACTTCTTTCGAATAAACACCATACTAGTTGAAGGCTTGAATTTCAAGTTAATGGTACCTATGGTAGGCTTGTTCCCTTTGAATAGGGTTCTTAACTTCTGAAAAATAATAATAATAATAATAATAATAATAATAATAATAATAATAATAATAATAATAATAATAATAATAATAATAATAATAATAATAACTGAATTTCAAGTCAATGGACCCTGTGGACGTGTTACGTATGAATAGTGTTCATCTTCTGAATTAATAATAATAATAATAAAAATAATAATAATAATAATAATAATAATAATAATAATAATAATAATAATAATAATAATAAACTGCGCCTCCTGTCTGAGAGAGTGGATGCCGGACGTGAAAGATAAAATGAAAAATTAATACTTTTTATGATGAATTTATGTCAAAGTGAATAGCACGGCTTTATTTCATAAAAAAAATACATATATCAAACTTTCGTCAGCACCCAACACCTGTTTTACCTGACAGCCAGACTCCAATTAATGACATAAACACCTCTTAAAATTCTTATTTCTTCTAACGTCGACTTTGCACAAGTCAGTTGCGAAATGATAATGAAATATAGAAGGATTAATAGAAGTACATTATAATCTAAATCATATACCAAAGAGGATTTGTGAATCAGGTGTGATCCTTATGGAAGTTTTGTTTGGGTTGGTTTAAGAGTAAATAAAAAATTATGGTCGTGGCATTCATGGGGTAAAACTTAGGTTGAGAGAGAACAAAATGTGTTGAAGCACTCAACACGGGTGAGTGACTGGGTTGGTGTCAAAGTAGCAAGTCTGAGACAAGGGGGTGCAGTATCTGTCCTTGGCTGTTTGAAATCTGTTCGGACGTTACTGGTTAATGCAGAGAATAGGAGATAGGACAGAAGTTGTTGGGTGAGAATATCAGCCGTGAATAGACTGTAGAAGGGATGATGTCTGCTTATAATACAGCATCGATTAGGTCTAGTGAAGAGCAATTGTTGAAATTTGGGAAGAAAATGAATTGGTAGTATTTTGAAAAATAGAAAATACAGTAAAATATATATATATACATATATATATATATATATATATATATATATATATATATATATATATGTGAGAGAGAGAGAGTGAGAGAGACTTGAGAGAGAGAGGAGAGAGTGAATCACATTCCAAAGGACTCCAAATGGTAACTGGACACAGGCAGGCACTCCCATCCTCGCCATTCTCCCATCTATGTCTCCTCCTCCCTCCCCCAGCCCACCAACGCCCCCTCCCCAATCCTTCCCCGTCCCCCCTCCTATCCCCCACCCCCTGAAGAGGGAGAGAGGGTCTGCTGGGAGTGGCCCAGCAGGCCATTATCTTTAAGACCTGGCACCTCCAACAACACAAGTTGGCTGCTCCATTTCCGATGGGAATCTCGAATGATCCTTTTGTTTACGTTTTATCGCGGAGACGAGCCATGTTGACAAATGGGTGGAATCATAAGGGTGGTACGACCTCATCCTCCTCCCACCTCGCCAGATTCCCGCGCTGTTTACAATGTTTACGTTATAAAACTGGACTTCTTGATATGTGTGAGATTGACATTTAACGCTTAGTTTTTTTATTTATATTTCCGTTGTAGATTTATTCATAAATATCTGTATATATTGTTTTAAACAGTTAGTGAATTCTTCACGAAAAGCATGAGATGTTTCCGAAGGTATATAGTCAATATATATATATATATATATATATATATATATATATATATATATATATATATATATATATATATATATAATGAATCTTTTTACTGTAATACAACAGTATAATATGAAGATAAAAGGCCCCTAAAACACTATTTTAACGTTGCGACCTTATATTTCGAGCACAGAAGAAAGTGCTCGAAATATATGGTTGCAACATTAAAATAGTGTTTTATGGGCCTTTTATCTTCATATATATATATATATATATATATATTTATATATAGAGAGAGAGAGAGAGAGACGAGATGAGAGGAGAGAGAGAGAGAGAGAGAGAGAGAGAGAGAAATTACTACATCCAAAAACAGACAAAAAAAAAAAAAAAATCCACATTGCGTAATTCTCAACGACAGCCCCAACCTCAGCCAGTAGGTAGTACATGTTGAAACACCTCGCACACAAACAAACAAAATAGAGAACCAAACAAACAAACGAACGAACGGCGACAATAATACACCTCAGACGCACCTGACTGAGGAGAAGGCAAAGAAGAAACTAAAAGAATGCGCGCGCATTATCATACAAAGCGATCGTGCTTTCCATATCTTTCATTCATTCTTTTTTCCTTCGTCCTTTTTTTCTCTCGTCTTCAGACGGTCCTCACACGGAAATGGCTCCGGGTTATTTTGTGTCGCCTGCGCGAAGGATTATTATTATTATTATTATTATTATTATTATTATTATTATTATTATTATTATTATTATTATTATTATTAGAAGATGCACCCTATTTATACGTAACACGTCCACATGGGCCACTGAGCTGAAATTCATTTATTATTATTATTATTATTATTATTATTATTATTATTATTATTATTATTATTATTATTATTATTATTATTCAGAAGATGCACCCTATTTATACGTAACACGTCCACATGAGCCACTGAGCTAAAGCATTTATTATTATTTTATTATGATTATTATTATTATTAAATTCTTTTATTATTATTATTATTATTTAGATTAATATTATTAATTATTATTATTATTATTATTATTATTATTCAGAAGAGGAGCCCTATTCATATGGAACAAGTATACATGGGAAACTGACTTGAAATTTCTTTATTATTATTATTATTATTATTACTATTATTATTATTATTATTATTATTCTTATTCAGAAGATGAACACTATTCATGAAGGAAAGAGAAAGAGAGAAAGATCTCTCTTTCATCAAAAATAACAAATAAGTAACAAAATTAACAAACAGATAAAAAAAAATTCAGTAAACGATTCAAATGCAAGAACTATATTAGGTTAGTTAGTACTGCACTGCTTGAATTCTTGAAGTTGCAATTGCAAGACATTCTCGGGGAGACTGTTGATAATATAATCATAATAATAATGACGGGTCATTCAGCAATGGCTGTCCATATTATGCCAAGT
>NC_061105.1:5689027-5696527 GCF_015104395.2 Macrobrachium nipponense | reverse complement strand
CTAAATAATAATAATAATAATAATAATAATAATAATAATAATAATAATAATAACACACCGTCATCAGTTAAAAGTAATATACCAAACATTTTCCTTATAAGCTGGCGAGGAGCATGAGCTGAACTCATAGGGGTAAAATGCCCACAAAACCACGAAACAGTATATACCCAACTTGTCAATCTTCTAAATAATAACGATAATAATACACCACCATCAGTTGAAAGCAATTTACCAAACATTTTCCTTATAAGCTGGCGAGGAGCATGAGCTGAACTCATAGGGGTAAAATGCCCACAAAACCACGAAACAGTATATACTCAACTTGTCAATCTTCTAAATAATAATGATAATAATACACCACCATCAGTTAAAAGTAATTTACCAAACATTTTTCTTATAAGCTGGCGAGGAGCATGAGCTGAACTCATAGGGGTAAAATGCCCACAAAACCACGAAACAGTATATAACCAACTTGACCATCTTCTAAATAATAATAATAATAATAATAATAATAATAATAATAATAATACATCATCACTAGTTAAAAAGTAGTATACCAAACCTTTTCCAAATGAGCTGACGAGGAGCATAGAGGCAAAATGTCCACAAAACCACGAAACAGTATATATACCCAACTTGACTGTTGAGCATGGCAGTAGGTCACAGTAGGTCTCAGTGAGGCTCTAAGAGGTTAAACGGGGTCAAACGTAAGTTGCTGGACCTACAAGCACTACAGGAGCCATACTTTTTTTTCATAGCATCACTTGAGGACTGGAGCTGAATGAAAGGAAATGGGAAAATTGCAGAAACAATTATTTTTTTACGCAACATCAGCATAATTCTTGTCTAAAAAAACTAAGTGTTCTCTGATAAGACCTAATATGGTCAAAAACTTGTAGTACAGAAACAATTACAATAAACAAAGGCGTTTCCCACGAATAAAATAGGAGCGTTAACAGTAGGCAATGTGAACAACCAAAATAAACAAATTGTAACGTACGAATTGCTTTATTACTACTATTATTATTATTATTATTATTATTATTATTATATTATTAATTATTATTATTATTATTATTATTATTATACGAGCTTGTTGGCTCGCGCTGGAACACGGCGCGTCTGTCGTCCTTGTACGCCCCCACGATGCCCTAATTACTCCGCCATCAACCAGGGCGGACAAACCAGTTTGCATGGGGTGGGTGGTTGTGTCATGTCTCCCCTACTGTCACCCGGGGGAGAACAAACAAGAGCCACTCGGATTTTTTATTATTATTATTATTATTATTATTATTATTATTATTATTATTATTATTATTATTATTACTATTACTATTATTATTCAAACTTTAATTTACACACCAAGTCTACTGCCTTTATAAATGTGAAGTAAGAGAAAACAGAACATAGCAAAAACCTAATTAGTAAACAGTAATAACCAACTATACAGATATACTAACAGCAATTGAACTAAAAATTATAATAAAAAAAAAAATATGGGAAGATGCACGTCCTGTCATAAGTAGGCCCATTACTAAGGTGTGACTTTCAAAAAAAAAAAAAAAATCAGAGAAATATACAACCTTCTGTATGGTCAGTACCCGGATGGGTGGCCGCCAAAAACTATCTTCTGACACCATTTGCCCCTGGGCATCTCTACAACATTCAGGACGGGTCAAGAGTTTTGAAGATGGTTTGATCAGGTAGGAAGAATGGGTTGGGGGAGGGAGACAATATGCAGGGAACAATGAAAGATGCCCTGAATTCAAAACTCATGCCAGTTTTTTTCCATAAACCCCCACCCCCTTCTCTCTCTCTCTTCTCTCTCTCTCTTCAATCCTTGTCCAAACCCTCACTATTCACTTTCACTTTCTCAATCAAAATCCCACCAAATACACACACACACACACACAGGGTATACTCACACTGAAGGCATCTTCACTCTGCACCTACGTAGGGGCCAGTGATGCGAGAAGCTGGCCCCGGGCTGGACGTCGGGCAGCTCTACAGACATAATAGTTTATGTATGCGCACTTTTTAAACAACATAACTATATTGTTTTTGTCAATTGCTATAATAATGTTTAGTGTACAGATGTATATATGGGGGTATTATATATATTATATATATAGGTATATATATAGATATATATATATATAATATATATATATATATATAGATGACACATTAAAAATAGGTTTTATGCAAAACCACTCAGCAATTCACAAACCTACTTTCAATATTGAAAACATATAGTACTAGGGAGAACTCTTAGTTGCTAGACTGAGAGAGAGAGAGAGAGAGAGAGAGAGAGAGAGAGAGAGAGAGAGGCATAGCCTTGTGATGGGGCTGGAGAGGGGCACGGATGAGCGGGTACAGGGTATGGCTTGGAGGAGGAGGAGGAGAAGGAGGAGGCATACCCCCACGGGGAGGGGGTGGGTGGGGAACAAGCAGTCAGCACCCGTGTTTGGCAGACACAGGAATGTTGCCTGGTCACTTGGTTGGGTTTTGCTTCAACCCCTCCACCGTCCAAACCATCTCTCTCTCTCTCTCTCTCTCTCTCTCTCTCTCTCTCTCTCTCTCTCACAAGTGTTATGAAATTCGAGCATGTTTCGTATCTGGAAACTGATTCTCTCTCTCTCTCTCTCTCTCTCTCGACATTAGGAAATTCGAGCAGATTCTCTCTCTCTCTCTTTCTTTCTCTCTCTCATCGCTGATCTGTCATTTAGCAATAAACTCATTAACATTCCGGTATTCAATTCTTCACCGTCTTAGCACTGAGCCTATTATTATCAAAATCCCTCTCCTATCCCCCCCCAAACCCGTAACCCCTCCCTCCCCCCACATCCCCACAAAGCCACAAACACAAGCTAAGGTGTACCATAGCGAGGACACTTAATAACTGTTCATATAATAAGAATAACACTGAAAGCACAAAAACAATAGTGATGATAAACCTGTATCGCATGAGCAACAGTAGGCCTAGAAAATATGAATCAGTGAATTATGAATTCACATCAGTAGGTCTAGTGATTATAAATGGGATTAGTGATCACAAGGCCATTATAGCAGAAGAATCAACAAGCTTAGTAGTTTTCATATGAAAGCAGCAGAAACAACAATAGTCCTATGAATTATAAATTTAAATGAGGCAACAACATGTATAGTATAGGTCTAATGACCATATCTTCAGAAAAGCAGGAACACCAAAAGGCATGGTGATTCCAGTTCACCAAAGCTCCAAGAAAATTACCACGCTTATATATCAGACATTCACAACAGCAGGGGCAAAAATAGGCCTAGTATACTTCTAATGATTATAAATTTAGAACAGCATGAGGAAAAACAGGCCTATTATACCTCTAGTAATTATGAATTCACAACAGGAGAAAAAATAGGCTTGGTGCACGTCTACTGATAATACATCTACAAATCTACAACGACTGGAGAAAAATAGGCTTAGCATACGTCTAATGATTATATATTCACAACAGATTGAGAAAAAAATAGGCTTAGTATACATCTAATGATTATATATTCACAACAGCTGAAGAGAACAAAATAGGCTTAGCATACGTCTAATGATTATGAATTCACAACAGCGGGAGAGAAAATAGGCCTAGCATACATCTATTGATTTAGATTCACAAAAGCGGGAGAAAAAATAGGCCTAATATCCATCTGTTGATCGTAAATTCACAACAGCAGGAGAAAAAAAGGGGCTTACTGTACGTCTAAAAGATGATTAATTCACAATAGCTGAAGCCCCTATAGGCCCAATTATCATAAATTTGCAACGGCAACAACAGCAGCAGCAACAATAGGCCTAGTGATGTAAATTCACAAAATCGAATGTAACAATAAGCTTATCATTACCAAATTCAAAATAGCAGCAACAACAGATACAGCAGGAAAACATCATAAAGATTCTGGAATATACCGTTGTATGGTTGAAGCAAAGGTATCTTCAGAAATAATAATGATATAAAAGGAGAATTAAAACCTATCCATAGGAAACAGTTAATCAGATTGTTGTACGAATGACTCTTGAATTCACAATCTTAGTAAAGATATATATTGCACACAACCACAGTTATAATTATAGCACCGAACTGAGGATAACCTGATTATAATATACTCCCAAATAACTGACAGGTTACAACAGCAAAAAACAATAAACTATATACAAACCTATATATAAAACACACGAATTCTACACAACCTGACATCGAGAGAGAGAAACAGTTCCCCGATCCGCAAGACAAAGAGAAACCGCAGATAAATTTCACAGCAGAGAGAGAGAGAGAGAGAGAGAGAGAGAGAGAGAGAGAAACCATAATTTTCCAGAAGATTCAAAAGGATACAAAGCCCTGACCGTCTGCGGAACCTTCCCTATACCCTACCATGAACATTCTCTGCATTCCTTTGGTCAAGTCGACCTGGTTGGGGGGCGGGGGGGGGGGGGGGGGTTGAGGGGAACCTCTCTTTTGCAAATCATCTCCGAGAGAGAGAGAGAGAGAGAGAGAGAGAGAGAGAGAGAGAGCATACGAACGGTTACACCCATGACGGTGTGAAGGGTGCTCTCTCTCTCTCTCTCTCTCTCTCTCCTTTTCAAACATATGTTAGTACTAACTTGGATGCGACACGCTTCAATATCGCCTTGTCTCCTGACTGCAACCCAATCCAGTCGACTGACCACTGTGCACGTAATTTGCAAAAGAGAGAGAGAGAGAGAGAGAGAGAGAGAGAGAGAGAGAGAGAGAGAGAGAGATTGTCCTGGTAGCTCTTTCTATCCTGCCATGGAAATGCCTAGGATTCCTTCGATCACAAAAGGACCTGCTTTGAGGGGAAACCTTTTTCCTTTCTTTCCTGCATGAGAGAGAGAGAGAGAGAGAGACGGACGCATAAAGGGTACTTCCGTTACCGTATCAGACCTGTTTTATCTTTCAGTATCTGTATTTTCATAATAATAATAATAATAATAATAATAATAATAATAATAATAATAATAATAATAATAAAAATGTAATTATAGTCATTAATATTTCTGTGAACAAAAATTTCGAGGTATTGTACAGGATGTCCATACAGTCTCAGTACCATTACAAGTATTTATTGCTTATAATGGTACTGGGACTTTATGGATACCCTGTAGAATTCAAATTTATTCGCAGGCATCAGAAGTACATGAATAACATTAAGAATTAAATTCATTTGCATGCAAGAAATAATAATAATAAAAAAAGAATTGTACATAAATGTTTTACCTAACAAAATTCCTGTACCTCTAACTCAAAACGCTAAACTCCTTTTTCAGATCTTTTCATTGCTTTTCCATAGACCTTTCCTATACCCCCAAACAACAACAACAACAACAACACCAACAACAACAAATTAGTTTGTAAGCTTAAGCGGAAATATATTTCAATGTAACCTGAGTATTGTTATCGACAGATTACCCGTTTGTGAGATATGGTACAAATCCAAAAGGTCTACGGTGCGAAAACACCCTCTTTCAGACGCAATGCCGTGATATAAGGCGTCTAATCTCTCTCTCTCTCTCTCTCTCTCTCTCTCTCTCTCTCTCTCTCTCTCTCTCTCTCTTTAAAATAGTAATTTACCTTCATAAAACACAAAGACCACTTAATGACAACAGACAGACAATACACAATTTATGTATGCATATATATATATATATATATATATATATATATATATATATATATATATATATATTGTAATTATCATTTTAATTAAACCATTGTATGCATTTTTAAATATTCATACCTATCAAATTTAATTCAATGAAATAATAACAATAATACATAGAAAGACCTTTCCAGTCAATAGTTCACTCAGACTCAAAACAAGGGTTCCACCTCTCTCTCTCTCTCTCTCTCTCTCTCTCTCTCTCTCTCTCTCTCTCTCTCTGAATACAAGTATTCATAAAACAACACCATCCGCTTATAAAAGACCATTGGCAAACTCGTCCAATGAACGCGTATATATATATACTCAAGAAAACAGCACCAGTCTGCAAAATTTGACTTCAACAAGTCACATAATAATGAATGTGTAGTAATAAATGTGTAGGGTACGATATCATCCAATGCAAAATGCTGGGGTCTCTGTAACTCTCAACAGACCAAAGGGAAACGGGGGCGTGGCGGGCACTATTTTACACCTCATAAGAACGTTTGAGTCTCTGAAGACAGATACTACCATGAGAGAGAGAGAGAGAGAGAGAGAGAGAGAGAGAGAGAGAGAGAGAGAGAGAGAGAGAGTGAGTCATAAGTATCCGATGTATGGTTTCCTCCTTGCAGAGTAAGGTTTGCCTACCGTTTTTACATAGGCCTACGTTGCTATGCCACATATTTCTCTCTCTCTATCTGTGGCCCACGACGTTCGAATATAAAAAATATATATATATATACTTCCGTCATTGCTTCGGTAAAGCAGCGGAAGACAACATCAATTGCTAAGTTATAGTGAATTTCATGAATACGGGGATCATTCAAGTCAATTACAGATCTTTGGGGACGAATTCCACACTGTATCGTCGCGGGTCGTAACAATGGCGGTTACAAATTGCTGGGAAAAGGGAAAAAAGGGTGCGCTTAAATCCAGAGAGCAACAGGTTCAAAATACACACGCAGACATCGTTTTAAACACACACACACATATACACACAGGTGTTCATTGTACCATGACTTCGCCTTTCTAATTTAAAATGTCCTCGTTAACATAGCGAATATTTCCAAACATGTCTTCAAATCTTTATTACCTGACCCCCCTTCTCTTTGGGGAGGGGGAAGGTAAGAGCTACGTAATCCCCACTAAAAAATATAATCCTTACACTTGTATCCTATGACAAAAAAAAAAATAAAATAAAAAATAAACTCGGGAGTAGGCCTATCCACATAACTAACCCTTTGCATAAAAAGATTTCACAGCGACCGGTCAGGAGCACCATTTCAAAATACCGCCATTTTAAACAGTACGACCACTCTTCCTTATTTGCCAACACTGACACTAACGTGCATGAAAGTCATCATCCGAAACTATACATAAACGTGAAAATCCATAGCTGGCAACGACGCCTAACTCGTGAAAACTTCAAAAATGCATAAGAATCGTTTTCAAATCTTCCCGCCTCCAGACATGCAACAGCACAAGACTGTGAGCATTTTCTCAGCAACAAGAAGAGTCCGAGACTCGAGTACAAAATACGACTCTGAATCCTGAAGCACTTGTCTATTTCCTATTATTCATTAACCACATTTACGACTGATATAAAAGCTTATTTGACAATGCGATTATATACGTCTTTCCTGAAATCACATGGTTATGCCTACGTAAACTAGACTTCTTGAAATTAAATATATAGTTTGCACAGTCCTCAAACCCCACACAGTCATAGAAAGCAATATGGCAATTTTAGTTCTGGTATTTCTAGCCTTAGTTTTGGATAAAAGATATATGACTCAAACTACCATAGGC
>NC_061105.1:5664027-5684027 GCF_015104395.2 Macrobrachium nipponense | reverse complement strand
TACGGGCAGTGGGCCTAGACTTCTACTAGAAGTAAGCTCTAGGCACCAGTTTTCCACAATTATGGCAGTGGGGGCCTAGACTGTTACTAAGAAGTAAGACTGCTAGCCAGTCAGTGTTCCCAGTTATTTGCAGTGGGGCTAGACTTTTACTAAGAGTATACTGCTATGCAGCAGTTTTCCACAGTTACTGGCAGTGGGCCTAGACGTTTACTAAGAAGTAAAGGAACGCTAGGGCAGCAGTTTCACAGTTATGGCAGTGTTCCTAGACTTTTACTAAGAAGTAGACTGGCGAGGCAGCAATTTCCACAGTTATTGGCAGTGGGGCTAGACTTTTACTAAGAAGTAGACTGCCTAGGCAGCAATTTCCCAGTTATTGACCGTGGGCCTACCTTTTACTAAGAAGTAACTGTAGGCAGCAATTTTTCCAAGTTTTTGCAGTGGGGCTAGACTTTTACTAAGAAGCAAGACTGCGAGGCAGCAATCTTCCACATTTATTGCCATGGGCTAGACTTTTTACTAAGAAGTAAGCTACGAGGCAGCAATTTCCACAGTTTTGGCAGTGGGGCCTAGGACTTTTACTAAGAACCAAGACTGCGAGGCAGCAATTTCCACGTTATTGGCCGTGGGCCTAGACATTTTACTTTCCCAAGTTAAGGAAGTGGGTGGAGGCAGCAGGGCTTTCCACAGTTAATTGGCAAGGGTGTTTCCCTAAGAACTTTATACTTTTTACAAGAGAACATAATAAGAATGCAAGGCAACACAGTTTTCCCACAGTTTATTGGCAGTGGGCCTAGACTTTTACTAAGAAGTAAACTGCTTGGCACAATTTCCCCACAGTTATTGGCAGTGGGCCTAGAACATTTACTAAGAAAGTAAGTGTGAGGGCAGCAGTTTTCAGTTATTGGCAGTGGGCCTAGACTTTACTAAGAAAGTAGACCGGCAAGGCAGCAGTTTTCCACAGTTATTGGCAGTGGGCCCTAGCTTTTACTAAGAAGTAAGACTGCGTGCAGCAATTTCCACAGTTATTGGCAGTGGGCCTGACTTTTACTTAAGAAGGAAGCCTGCTAAGGCAGCCAATTTTCCACAGTTATTGCAGTGCTAGGACTTTTACTAAGAAAGTAAGGTGTGAGGCCAGCAGTTTCCACAGTTATTGGCAGCGGCCCTTAGGACCTTTTACCTTTAACTAAAGTAAGAACTGGCTTAGCACAACCCTAGACTTTTACTAGAGTTAAAGGACCCTGCTAGGCAGGCAATTTCCACAAAAGGGTTATTGCATGGGCCTAGACATTTACTAAGAAGTAAGATGCTAAGGCAATAATTTCCAACAGTTATTGGCCCAGTGCTAGGACTTTACTTAAGAAGTTAAGACAAAGGGGCTAGGCAGCAATTTTCCACAGTTTATTGGAAGTGGGCATAGACATTTACTAGAAGAAGAGTTGCTTTAGGCAATAATTCCAAGGTATGGCCCAGTTGGGCCTAGTACGTTCCTAAGAAGTTAAGACTTGCAAGGCAGCAGTTTCACAGTTATTGGCGTGGGCCTAGAATTCTTTACTAAGAAGTAACGAACGCTAGCAACAGTTTCCGCAGTTATTGGCAAAGGCATCGATTTTTAACTAAGAAGTAAGACTGTTTAGCAGCCGTTCCACAGGTTATTGGCAGGGCCCTAAAGGGACTTACTAAGAAGAAGACTGCTTTTTAGGCAACAGGTTTCCGCAAGTTAATTGGCAATAGGGCAAGATTTCTACTAAGAAGTTTAAGAAGGCAGGCAAGCGTTTCCCCCCCAACCCAGTTATTGGCAGTGGGCCTAGACTTTTACTAAGAAGTAAGACTACTAGGCAACAGTTTCCACAGTTATTGGCAGTGGGCTAGATTTTTACTAAAAAGTAAGGCTGTTAGGCAGCAGTTTCCACAGTTATTGGCAGTGGGGCTAGACTTTTACTAAGAAGTAACACTGCCAGGCAGCAGTTTCCACAGTTATTGGCAGTGGGCCTAGACTTTTACTAAGAAATAAGGGTGCAAGGCAGTAATTTCCACAATTATTGGCAGTGGGCCTAGACTTTTACTAAGAAGTAAGACTGCGAGGCAGCAATTTCCACAGTTATTGACAGTGGGCCTAGACTTTTACTAAGAAGTAAGACTGCTAGGCAGCAATTTCCACAGTTATTGGAAGTGGGCCTAGACTTTTACTAAGAAGTAATACTGCTAGGCAGCAATTTCCACTGTTATTGACAGTGGGCCTGGACTTTTACTAAGAAGTAAGACTGCTAGGCAACAATTTCCATAGTTATTGCCAGTGGGCCTAGACTTTTACTAAGAAGTAAGACTGCTAGGCAGCAGTTTCCACAGTTATTGGCAGTGTGCCTAGACTTTTACTAAGAAGTAAGACTGCTAGGCAGCAGTTTCCACAGTTACTGACAGTGGGCCTAGACTTTTACTAAGAAGTAAGACTGCGAGGCAGCAATTTCCACAGTTATTGGCAGTGGGCCTAGACTTTTACTAAGAAGTAAGACTGCTAGGCAGCAATTTCCAAAGTTATTGGCAGTGAGCCTAGACTTTTACTAAGAAGTTAAGAAAACTGCAAGGCAGCAATTTCCACAGTTATTGGCAGTTGGAAAAAAAGGCCTAGAACTTTTTAACTAAGAAGTCAAGACTGCCAAGGCAGCAGTTTTTTCCACCCAGTTTTTTATTGCAGTGGGCCTAGGACTTTTACTAAGCAAGTACAAGGGACTGCTGATACAGCTAGTTTCCAACAGTTATTTTGGCAAGGGCTAGATTTTTACTAAGAAGTAAGACTGTTAGGCAGCAGTTTCCACAGTTATTGGCAGTGGGCCTAGACTTTTACTAAGAAGTAAGACTGCTAGGCAACAGTTTCCACAGTTATTGGCAGTGGGCTAGATTTTTACTAAGAAGTAAGGCTGTTAAGCAGTAGTTTCCACAGTTATTGGCAGTGGGCCTAGACTTTTACTAAGAAGTAAGACTGCCAGGCAGCAGTTTCCACAGTCATTGGCTGTGGGCCTAGACTTTTACTAAGAAATAAGGGTGCAAGGCAGTAATTTCCACAATTATTGGTAGTGGGCCTAGACTTTTACTAAGAAGTAAGACTGCTAGGCAGCAATTTCCAAAGTTATTGGCAGTGGGCCTAGACTTTTACTAAGAAGTAAGACTGCGAGGCAGCAATTTCCACAGTTATTGGCAGTGGGGCTAGACTTTTACTAGAAGTAAGACTGCTAGGCAGCAATTTCCACATTTATTGGAAGTGGGCCTAGACTTTTACTAAGAAGTAAGACTGCTAGGCAGCAATTTCCACAGTTATTGGCAGTGGGCCTAGACTTTTACTAAGAAGTAAGACTGCTAGGCAGTAATTTCCACAATTATTGCCAGTGGGCCTAGACTTTTACTAAGAAGTAAGACTGCTGTGCAGCAATTTCCACAGTTATTGGAAGTGGGCCTAGACTTTTACTAAGAAGTAAGACTGCTAGGCAGCAATTTACACAGTTATTGCCAGTGGGCCTCGACTTTTACTAAGAAGTAAGACTGCAAGGCAGCAATTTCCACAGTCATTGGCAGTGGGCCTAGACTTTTACTAAGAAGTAAGACTGCTAGGCAGCAGTTTCCATAGTTACTGGCAGTGGCCTAGACTTTTACTAAGAAGTAAGACTGCTAGGCAGCAATTTCCACAGTTACTGGCAGTGGGCCTAGACTTTTACTAAGAAGTAAGACTGCTAGGCAGCAGTTTCCACAGTTACTGGCAGTGGGCCTAGACTTTTACTAAGAAGTAAGACTGTTAGCTAGCAGTTTCCCCACAGTTACTGGCAGTGTGCCTAGACTTTTACCAAGAAGTAAGACTCCTAGGCAGCAGTTTCCACAGTTACTGGCAGTGGGCCTAGACTTTTATTAAGAAGTAAGACTGCTAGGCAGCAGTTTCCACAGTTATTGCCAGTGGGCCTAGACTTTTACTAAGAAGTAAGACTGCTAGGCAGCAGTTTCCACAGTTATTGGCAGTGGGCCTAGACTTTTACTAAGAAGTAAGACTGCTAGGCAGCAGTTTCCACAGTTATTGGCAGTGGGCCTAGACTTTTACTAAGAAGTAAGGCTGCTAGGCAACAGTTTCCACAGTTATTGGCAGTGGGCCTAGACTTTTACTAAGAAGTAAGACTGCTAGGCAGCAGTTTCCACAATTATTGCCTGTGGGCCTAGACTTTTACTAAGAAGTAAGACTGCTAGGCAGCAGTTTTCCACAGTTTATTGGCCAGTGGGCCTAGACTTTTACTAAGAAGTAAGACTGCTAGGCAGCAGTTTCCACAGTTACTGACAGTGGGCCTAGACTTTTACTAAGAAGTAAGACTGTAAGGCAGCAGTTTCCACAGTTACTGGCAGTGGGCCTAGACTTTTACTAAGAAGTAAGACTGCTAGGCAGCAATTTCCACAGTTACTGGCAGTGGGCCTAGACTTTTACTAAGAAGTAAGGCTGCTAGGCAGCAATTTCCACAGTTACTGGCAGTGGGCCTAGACTTTTTACTAAGATAGACTGCTAGGGCAGCAAGTTTCCACATTTTACTGCAGTGGGCCTAGACTTTTACTAAGAAGTAAGACTGCTAGGCAGCAGTTTCCACAGTTACTGGCAGTGGGCCTAGACTTTTACTAAGAAGTAAGACTGCTAGGCAGCAGTTTCCACAGTTACTGGCAGTGGGCCTAGACTTTTACCTAAGAATAAGGCTGCTAGGCAGCATTTCCACAGTTACTGGCAGTGGCCTAGACTTTAACTAAGAAGTAAGACTGCTAGGCAGCATTTTCCCCCTCAGTTACTGGCAGTGGGCCTAGACCTTTTACTAGAAGTAAGAACTGCTAGGCAGCAATTTACACAGTTACTGGGCAGTGGGCCTAGACTTTTACTAAGAAGTAAGACTGCTAGGCAGCAGTTTCCACAGTTACTGGCAGTGGCCTAGACTTTTTTTACTAAGAAGTAAGACTGCTAGGCAGCAGTTTCCACAGTTACTGGCAGTGGGCCTAGACTTTTACTAAGAAGTAAGACTGCTAGGCAGCAATTTCCACAGTTATTGGCAGTGGGCCTAGACTTTTACTAAGAAGTAAGGCTGCTAGGCAGCAATTTCCACAGTTACTGGCAGTGGGCCTAGACTTTTACTAAGAAGTAAGACTGCTAGGCAGCAGTTTCCACAGTTACTGGCAGTGGGCCTAGACTTTTACTAAGAAGTAAGACTGCTAGGCAGCAGTTTCCACAGTTACTGGCAGGGTGTGGGCTAGACTGTTTACTAAGCAGTAGACTAAGCTAGGCAGCAGTTTCCACAGTTACTGGCAGTGGGCCTAGACTTTTACTAAGAAGTAAGACTGCTAGGCAGCAGTTTCCACAGTTACTGGCAGTGGGCCTAGACTTTTACTAAGAAGTAAGACTGCTAGGCAGCAGTTTCCACAGTTACTGGCAGTGGGCCTAGACTTTTACTAAGAAGTAAGACTGCAAGGTATCAGCTGTCCTTTTAGTCACCTTATACAACACGCAGGACCTACAGTGGTAGTATTCTTACACCCCTACCAGTATACCACAGGGGTCGTATACTGGCATTGCCCCAGCCTCGGCCGGTTCTTTTTTTTTTTTTTTTTTTTTTTTTTTTTTTGCTCTATCCCTATGTTTGGTTAAGTTAGGTTGGGGTAGATTTAGTTACTTTAAAAAAAGGTAGTCTATAGTTAGTTTGGGTGTGGGAAACCTAATGGAATTATTTTCAATAAGATCCTGCTTTTTCAAGGAGGGTCCTGTGCTCGATTACAATTTGGTCTTGAGCAGCTAAAGTATATTTAAAATTACTGAACAAAACCTTAAGTCTCATTGAATGTTTTATGGCACGTATCCATATCAAGCCGTCATTCTATTAGCTTATTTGTGTATAAATCAAAACAAATTCATTATTCTGACCATCCTTTGCTTTTCAGACGCTCTTACTCTACACCAACCACAACATTAGTACCATATTTTGCAGTTGTTTTTGATAGTCTTCACTAATATAATATCTATGTATTATATCTATTATAATATATATATAGATAATATATATATGATATATATACATATATATTATATATATATAGATATATATAATATTATATTAGTGAAGACTATCAAAAACAACTGCAAAAATATGGTACTAATGTTGTGGTTGGTGTAGAGTAAGAGCGTCTGAAAAGCAAAGGATGGTCAGAATAATGAATTTGTTTTGATTTATACACAAATAAGCTAATAGAATGACGGCTTGATATGGATACGTGCCATAAAACATTCAATGAGACTTAAGGTTTTGTTCAGTTTATGTGTGTGTCTTAACATTATAGACAATAATTTTACTATCCTACTTTGCCTTTTTTAGACCTACCCATTATCGGGAAAGAGAAAAAGAGATAAACACGCCCTTTAGCACAACTGCTTTAGACGAGACACTCCACATCATACACAACTAATACGAGAGAGAGAGAGAGAGAGAGAGAGAGAGAGAGAGAGAGAGAGAGTCATATTAAATTAGATACCCTTCAAAACAGTTCGGTCACGTTCTCTAGTGGCTCAAGAAACATCGTTTTCTTTAATTTATAAGACTCCAGACTCCTTAAAACCATTTGAGAAATTTTATATAAGAGAGTAACATTCCATTGCCAGAGCAACACTGAAGTAATTTGTAAAATATGTATAATTTAAACATATACATGAATGACTCTTTAGTGGCCTCTTGGCTGTGTGAGCTAAATTTGCAAATATAATTAGATAAACAGTTATTTTATTCGCGTTTATGAAACTTTTTCGCATAAAATGGAATCACGTTCATTTTTCACAGAGAATTAAGTGATATCGTGAAGCAAAATAAAATAAATAATATATATTGGGTAAGGTTTATGAGTAGAACAGAATAGAACATATAATTTGGGCCAAAGACCAGGCGCTGGGACCTATGAGGTCATTCAGCGCTGGAAGGGAGATTATTATTATTATTATTATTATTATTATTATTATTATTATTATTATTATTATTCAGAAGATGAACCCTACTTATATGGAACAAGTCCACCAAATGGGGCCACTGATTTGAAATTCAACTTCCAAACAATATTATGGTGTTCACTAGGAAGAAGTAAGAGGAAGTAAAGGGAGATACAGAAAGAAGAGGTCTTACTTTAAGAAAAAATCTTACTATTTAAGAAAAGAAAAAAATGAATTAATAAATGTATTAAAATTCAAGGAAAATAGTCTAGGGTAGTAACCTTTATCAAAGAGAATTCTGTTTGAACAGAAAATATTGTACCAGTCATATTTTTAAAGCTATATTCCCGTGGACTTTTTTTTTGTAAGGCACACTTTTTCATTAATAACTCGTGAAGAAAAAAATGTGATTTTTTTTTTACCTTTGCTTTTTATCAGCTAGAAAAAAAAATTACTCGTAACAGAGCTTATTCCGTGTGGGCTTACAGGATTGCGACACTGAGTAACAAAAAAACAGAATTAAAAAGTTCAGTGCAGCTATAACTCTGAGAACGGATATATACAAGTTTTTTTATTTGCTTTCAAACTACACGTCATGGCCGAAGAGAACTTTTTTTTTTTTCTTTTTGGTAAATTTGACATTGTCGATGATCAGAATATGTTAAAAGCTTCATTACCTGGTACATATATGGAGAAAAACTAAAGGAACATAGAATTCGTTTAAGTAAAGGCCTTTTAATTTTGACCAAAGGAACACAGAATTTGTTTAAGCAAAGGCCTTTTAATTGTGACCAAAGGAACACAGAATTTGTCTAAGTAAAGGCCTTTTAATTATGACCAAAGGAACACAGAATTCGTTTAAGCAAAGGCCTTTTAATTATGACCAAAGGAACACAGAATTTGCCTAAGTAAAGGCCTTTTAATTGTGACCAAAGGAACACAGAATTTGTTTTTAATAAAGGCAATTGTGACCAAAGGAACACAGAATTGTTTAAGTAGGCCTTTTTAATTGTGACCAAAGGAACACAGAATTTGTTTAAGTAAAGGCCTTTTAATTGTGACCAAAGGAACACAGAATTTGTTTAAGTAAAGGCCTTGTAATTGTGACCAAAGGAACACAGAATTTGTTTAAGTAAAGGCCTTGTAATTGTGACCAAAGGAACACTGAATTCGTAAAAGGTTTTTAAGGTCTTGGTTTTTTTTAATTGTGGACCAAAGGAACACAGAATTTGTTTAAGTAAAGGCCTTTTAAATTGTACCAAAGGAAACACAAAAGAATGGTTTAAGTTTAAGAAACCGTTGTAAATGGGGGGGGGGGAACAAAGAAACACCAAAGAGTTTGAAGAAAGGTCTTGTAATTGTTGGACCAACAAGAACACAAGAATTTTGTTTTAAGTAAAGCCTTTTAATGTGAACAAAGGAAACCACAGAATTGTTTAAGTAAAGGCCTTGTAAGTGACCAAAGGAACACAGAATTGTTTAATTAAAGGCCCAATTTTAATTGTGACCAAAGGCTTTGTAAATTGGTGACAAAGGACACGAATTTGCAAAGTAAGCCTAGTTTTAAGGTTTTTATTGTGACCAAAGGGAACACAGAATTTGTTTAAAGTAAAGGCTTTTAATGTGACCAACAGGAACACAGAATTTGTTTAAGAACCAAAGGCCTTTTTTTAAGTAAATGTGACCAAAACGGAACACAGAATTTTTGTTTAAGTAAAAGGGCCTTTGCAATTGTGGACCAAAGGAACACGAATTTGTTTAAGTTAAAAGGCCAACCAAGGCCTTTTAATTTGTTGTTTTAGGCCCTTGGTTTTAAAATTGTGGCCAACCAGGAACACAGAATTGTTTAAGTAAAGGTCTTGAATTTTTTGGAACCAAAGGAAACAACAAAAGGAATGTACGTTTAAAGTCCTTTCAATGGTTGAACCAAGGACAAGAAATTTGTTTAAGTAAAGGCAATGGTTAATTTGTGACCAAAGGAACACAGAAACTTGTAAAGAAAGGCTGGCCTTTTAATTATGACCAAAGGAAAACAAAACAGGAAATTTGCCCTAAGTAAAGGGCCTTTTGAATTGTGAACCAAAAAGGAACACAGAATTTGTTTAAGTAAAGGCCTTTTAATTGTGACCAAAGGAACACAGAATTTGTTTAAGTAAAGGCCTTTTAATTGTGACCAAAGGAACACAGAATTTGTTTAAGTAAAGGCCTTGTAATTGTGACCAAAGGAACACAGAATTCGTTTAAGTAAAGGTCTTTTAATTGTGAACAAAGGAACACACAAACATGCAAATACTCTTATGCACACGGTATAGAAATGACAGGTATATACATAATCCCATGCGCCTGTTCGGTGTATTTTTAGGTAGGCGACCATAATCTGTGACGTCACGCAAACCGACAATTTACTGATTTAAACATAGGGATCTAATGGTCTTTGTTACACTTTGAAATGCCATTTAATCAATATACCCCCATAGATTCAAGCGATGAATGCGAATTTGGACATTAAGAAATATTGTAGTTCATGTGGATAATGATATTGGAGGAATCGAATAGGGGAAATGTTGCGCAAATAAGTTTTTTTTTTTTTTTTTTTTTTTTTAGTTATAGAGACTGACGGGATCCTGGAGACTGAGGTAACGGTTTTTTTTTTCACGGTTTTTCGAAATTTATCTGTCTTGTCCTTGTGTGCATTTGGAAGCTCATTGTTTTCAAGTCGATTTCCTTTCGTGAGGTTAAATTTACACGATTAAATTTTATGATAAAATTGGAGTCCACAATTTTATCACAAAAATGAAGCCATGCAAAGTTAACAAAATACATGAACTCGCGCAAACTGACAACTCAAAAAAGGCAATCAACTTGAAAACAATTGGTAATGAGCCTTCCAAATGCGCACAAGGCCAAGAAACAGTGAAGTCTCAAAAAACCGTGGAAAAACCCATGACTCAGTCTTCAGGATCCGCCAGTCTCTAAAAGTATCACACACAAAACAAACCTTATTTGTTCTACATTTCGTCTATTCGATTCTTCCAATAACGACATGCACACGAACTACAATATTTCATAATATCCAAAATCGCATTCATCGCTTCAATCTATAGAGGGATATCTATTATATTGCATTTCAAAGTGTAACAAAGCGCAATTATATCCCTATGTTTCCATCAGTAAATTCAGTCCATTATCGCTTCGAGCGGTTTGGGTGACGTCACAAAATCGCGCATGCGCGGGACTACCTTATCATTACTTCTTCTTCTTTGCCTTCAGCTATTCCCATTTCAATATGGGGGTCGCTGTTTCTAGTCAGCCTTCTCCATCTTCCTCTTCCTTATCATTACTATATCGTGCATATGCCAACGAAAGCGAATTCATACGCACACACACACAAAAACACACCATACAGGTGACTTAAATACCAATGTAACCCACAAAAAGATGGCGCTATTGTTAGGCGAGGGATCTCTGGAGTACAAGAGAGTGAAGTGAATTCTGCTGATCGGATTAGACTATAACATTTAGGCCGCAGTCCGAGCGCTGGGACCTACGAGGTCATTCAGCGCTGAAAGGGAAATTGACAGTAGAATGGTTTGAAAGGTGTAACAGGAGGAAAACCTCAAAGCAGTTGCACTATGAATCAACTGTTACAAGAGTGTGGAAAATAAGATGGAAGAAAGAGAATATGAACGGAGGTACAGTAGAATGGATGTAATGGGTTGCAAAAAACCGTAAGTAAGGCCTGCAGTGCACTAACCGCCCTACGTAGGGGATTAAGTTGTAATATTATTGGAATGGGACTTGATTTTCAGAAATGCATCATAGTTTATGAGGAACAATATGAATGATAAATATGATTTAACAAGACGTGATCCGACCTCCAGCTTACTCGGACTTGTGCAAAATTTTCCCCCGATGGTAAGCTGTAAACATTATATCCCTAACTTTTAACGTGAATTCAAACATGTTAAAATCTAGGGTCAAATAGAGCCTTGTTTCACCAACGAAAATTAAAATAAATCTAGTGTAACATGCACATTATTCATTTTTTTACATTTTCATTCTAATAAATAAATCCTGAATATCCTATTTTAAAATTCCTGCGTCTTTAACTCAATGCGAAACACATTTTTCCAGTCCTTTTTAGGCTCTTCATAGACCTTTCCTACCCCCCAATATGGAAAACAACAGCAAGAACAACAACAACAACAAAGTAGCTTGTAGGCTTACTCCCCGAGTAAGGAAGACCTGCAAAGTTTTGAAAAGATTTTACGGGAGAAAGGTTGGGGGAAGAATGGCTCTCATATACAGCAATTGGTTGATAGTCGACTGTTGTGAGTAGCCGGAAATAGTCACAGGGAAAAAAGTCGCAACTTTGGCCAGGAAAAAAGTAATTAATTTATGTTGGCCAGTAATAAAGCCAGAGGATTTTAAAAATTCATAATATTTCTTGGGGTTCATTGTCTTTATTATATATGATTATATATAATTGTAGTCTTGTTCATGTTTTTACGTTCTAACCTGCTCAGGGGGGTGGGGGGACGATAGCCGCTGGGACAAAGATGGCGTATCAAGCCAAGTAAAGCTATAGATAGATACGACTATTCCGTTTACTTACCACAAACAAGAAAATGTCTGCAGTAAACATAAAAAAACACTAACAGCAACAACTAAGAATGCGAAGCGATAGTTATCACTAATACTCTAAATAAAAAAAATATAGCACTAGTACTAACCAACAATCCACTTGACTGCAGGTGACATCCGCATCTTAGCCGCCATTTCTTCCTTCCTTCCCCTATAAAGACCCCTGCCAGACCTACCCCACCCACCTGCTTCTGGAATGGTCAGTGAGACTCTCAGGGTTACACGCCAGGATAGCTTGGTTGTGCCGCGATAGTCCGCTTCAGGACCTTAGTCCCATCAGTAGTGTGTCATGGTACTATAGTGCAAGGATCGAGACTAGCAGTGTTCTCCTGAGTAACATACCATCATACAAGGTAGGGTTAGTCTCTAAGTGAACGTTTCTAAGCTTGGAGACTTAATATTTTCATCGATGGAACCACTGTACTATGTTTCCTCAGTTCATAAGCTAATTATTATTCAGAATAAGCAACCATTCACGTCGAGGATCGCAATTTGCAAAGCCTGGTTCTCGTTTAAGATACTCGTAGGACTATGTGAACGAAGCGTATCCGAACTCTATTTCAAAAACAGCTGTTTCGTAGTACATCGTCAACCGGAGATTATTAGATGTCTTACGTTGCTTGAAATCATACTGGTCCCCAGTAATTTTTTTTTCATTATATTTACTTGTTTCCTGGTTCTAAAGGCAATTATTTTTCTGGAAGCAAACTTATGCAAAGGCACCTGACCAACAGATCGAATTTCAAATAACTTGCGTCGACCAAAGCGTCCGTAGACCATAATTGATGTCAAAGTAACAATTGTCTTGCAGTCAAAGTCATTTTTTTTAAGTTATTCTTTTTTTTCGTTAATTTTTTCCATGGTTTTTATCACCTTTTTTTATATTAGCTTGCAACGTGACTCATCATTATTTCTTAAGGTTGAGAAAAAATCTGGCGCGTAAAAAAGTGATTGGTGGTTTGGGCGAACTCACAGTCTTCAGTTTTGTCGGTTCGCGTTTCGACACTTCTGATAACAGGCCTCTCTCTCTCTCTCTCTCTCTCTCTCTCTCTCTCTCTCTCTCTGTGTGTAGCTGTGATTGGTAACAGTCGACTAACATCCAGGGATCGAACTTAGGTCTACTCGGTCGTGATCTTGCGTTGGCCTAATATAAAAGCAACCAATCAGTGGCCCCACCCTCCGCTATTCGTCACAGAAAAAAAAGAAAGAAAGCAGGATCTCACAGTGACCAGTTTCATTTCCTGCCAATGAGTGACGTAAATCGAGCAGAACTTCATTCTTTTGCCATCTCAGCTTCTAATATTGTTTTAATTTCTTTTTAATTTATGGGAAGGCCGTTGGAATTAACCGCTTTATCATAAGTCCTGCGCGGTCGATGGCATAGTTTGGGGAGATTGAATGTGTGTGTGTGTGTGCATGTGTGTTGTAATTTACTCAAACATTTGTATTACATTTTGGGTCAAGGTTGCAAAGCATCGCCATACCACCTTCGAATAGTCGCAGCGCAGATCTAGCGAATGAGTCACTGTGCCGATAATAGATATATATATATATATATATATATATATATATATAAGGATATATAATATATATATATAGTATATATATATATATACATATATATACTATATATATATATATACATAGTACTTTATCAACATTTTTTTAAAAGGAAGTCGTATCAGAAGGGTGAAGCCTCTTGGTTTCTCGCTGTCTTTGGAAGTGTGGAGCGAGTGATCCAGGGACTTCGTCGAAATGGCAACAGCGCTGCCCTACGAAGTCGCACCCACTGATTGGATTAAATTTTCTAAGATATATATGTGTGTGTTCGTGTGTGTACAATATTCATTCGCATCGCAACTACAGTGCGCACACCCGAGTAAACATGCAGTAATGGCACTGCAGCCTCTGATCTAAACACCGATCGCAGACGCCGTGCAGACAACATTTAGAATTCCTCGGGCTGGCTGGAACTTGTCCTTCCCATAGACCAGCAGCATGTATAATAGGAAGGGCAGGAATGCGATGACTTGGTGTGTCCGAAACGCGCAAATATAGCAAAGGTGGAAGTTTTTGTGCACAAGATGATCGGGTGTGCCTGTGGTGTATTCATCTTACAATCTGCCACACCAACTTTGGAAAAAAAAAATTTCCACACTCTTTTTGCTAAGGATTTATGGTCAAATGTATTATTTTCTTATATCGCGTGATTCATTGACCTTTATTCTCGGTCATTTGCATATTTATATGTCCCTAATAGGATTTGATCGCCCAGGCGCTAGTACTAATCTCGGCTTAACGCATTTGACCACCTAGGGGCTAGTACTAAACACGACGAGACAGTACTGGTGAATCACTGTTTCGCCGTGTTTAGTACTAGAGCCCTTGGACTTGGAGGTCAAATGTAACATACATGTTCGTATAATAATGAGTGAATATAGAACCACCAATTTATGAAGTATATACCAGAAGTTGGTCGAGTGATATCTTGATTGATACATAGAATGCAGACTATAACAGAGTGACAGCTTAGTGTCCCGCCTAATTAAGGCGATTTAAATCTATTAGAATTTATTTCCCTGTTGACTTGTTATCAGAAAAGTAAAGGAAAGCAAATATTTTATACGATATACGTTAAGGGGCCCCATATACTGAACGATTGTACGAACGACTGTCTGAACGGTTGTCGTTATCGACACACACACACACACCACTCAAACAGTATGAACGATCTCCGCACTAATTTCAGTCAGAACAAAGATTTTGTCACGAGAAGACATGGCATATCATCTCTAGAAGAGACGTGCGCTATAGCGTTATATCGCAGACAAACATAGTACATTGAACGACCTGTGTATGACAGACTTCTAAGTCGCAAGCCAGCTACCTCGTCGTGACAGATTCCCGCTGAGACTTTCAGACCATGAAACTCCGCCCACTTTTGCATTCAGACAAGTTCATACAGTGTTTTTGCGAACGATACAGACGATCGTTCATACAATCGTTCACTGTACAGGCCCTTGAAACACAATGTTTTTGCGAACGATAGACATATTCGTTCAGTGTATGGGGCCCTTAAACAATGTTTTTTTGCGAACGATACAGACAATCGTTCAGTGTATGGGACCTTAAAACACAGTGTTTTTGCGAACGATACAGACAATCGTTCAGTGTATGGGGGCCCCTTTTAACAATGTTTTTGCGAACGATACAGACAATCGTTCATACAATCGTTCAGTGTATGGGGCCCTTTATAGAGTCTACCGATTGTTGACTGTATATGTGGTGCGGAAATGTGGCAACAATGCGTTGAGCGGAGTAACCAGTACTGTGTGATGAGGTCCAAGACGAGTCCTGTGCTTGAGCTTAAGCGGAGTGAAAAGGTAGTGACGTGAGCGCCGATTTTCAATCATTTTGTGACTGTGATGTAAACTGCTGTCACATTCAGTGGCTTCTCGAATGTTTGAAACTCATGTCTGGCATAGAGTCACAAAAATAGGCATATAGTTCCTTGAAAATTCTGGATTCTAAGGTAGGCCTAGTGGGTGTAAAGTAAGTGATATATTGTTGACTACTGAGAGGGGATTACACTAGGCCTATATTCTTTATATAATTTGCTTTGCTTTTCCAAATTCAAACCCACAGTAACTCTTTGGCTTTTTATGCCAACCCTATCAGTGAGTGACAAATGATGTGGGTTTCGTTTCAAGTTATTTCTAGAATAATGGCTGGCAGTATTTTCAACGTTATGTGAAAAGCTTCTTAATGCCCAATTATGAGAAAACCAGATTGATTCGTTGCCCATTCTGGTCTTTTCTGCCAAATCTGGTGAAGGTGAACACAAACCAGTTTGTGGTACGTGACGTGAGAGAGAAAACAAACGATGAAAGAGCGCCTGATGTATGTTTGTTTGTGGGTGATACGTGCGTCGTCTGAGAACCACAACACGATGACTTTTCATAGGAAGATCGAGAGAAATGCTGAGTAACAAGACCCGGAGGCATTAGATAATAATTTTGTAATAAGACTACTGTTTTTTTTTCAACTTACAATGAAAACTTATAAAACTTACTATAGATAATGTAAATACTTAATAGGAGCTGTATAATTATATACTAGTATACTTAAAGAAGTATATGATATACATGGACTTATAAGTAGTAATACATTCTTTAGTACGAGACTATCATACTGTAAATACTTAAATAGGTGTTGAACAACTATATATCATATACATAAAGAAGTATATGATATACATGGACTTTATATAAGTAGTTATGCATTCTTTAGTACGAGACTATCATAATGTAAATACTTAAACAGGAGCTGAACAGTATACTTAAAGGAGTATATGATATACATGGACTTTTTATAAGTAGTTATGCATTCTTTAGTACGAGGCTATCATACTGTAAATACTAAAACAGGGGCTGAACAATTATATACCAGTACACTTAAAGAAGTATATGATATGCATGCACTTATTATAAGTAGTTATGCATTCTTTAGTACGAGACCATCATAAAGTAAATACTTAAACAGGGGCTGAACAATTATATACCAGTATACTTAAAGGAGTATATGATATACATGGACTTTTTATAAGTAGTTATGCATTCTTTAGTACGAGACTATCATAAAGTAAATACTTAAATAGGTGCTGAACAATTATATACCAGTATATTTAAAGGAGTATATGATATACATGGACTTTTTACAAGTAGTTATGCATTCTTTAGTACGAGACCATCATAAAGTAAATACTTAAACAGGTCCTGAACAATTATATACCAGTATACTTAAGGAAGTATATGATATACATGGACTTATAAGTAGTTATGCATTCTTTAGTACGAGTCTATCATCAAGGTCATTACAATATAACGAACTCTTGAGAGTACATATTTTGTCCTGGGCTCACTCGCGTTTGTGACTGAGTATATGTGCAGATTTTTAGCTCCTACGCGATGTCGGTCTAGTTCATTGTGTCCCCCGGTTTATGATCGCTTTTATAGCAACGTTGATATATGTGCACCTTGTTTTATAGCTAAATAAAAGAGAGGCGTCTCTTTTACCTTTTTTTTTTAACAGCAATCTCTCTCTCTCTCTCTCTCTCTCTCTCTCTCTCTCTCTCTCTCTCTCTCTCTCTCTTAAAAGTGAAAGGGTTCTCTTCATTTTCCACGGTTTCACCCTTTTTTTTTTTATTGTTGCGTTAAAATTTGGTATAGATCATTAAATGCAGCGATGTTTGAGCAACATTGAAATGATGGATTACGAATCATAAAGTGCAGGATGCGCAGTTGCCACCTAGATGGGAGCTTATAGTAAAGCAACTGTTTCTAAATAAAAGTAAAAAAAAAAAATAAACAAAAGATTACCGTTTCGTTCTGAAATATTCGTGTTGTTCCGGCGATTCCGCTGTAAAACTCGTCATGTGTAGTAGTCCTGGTTTCATGCAGAAATTCATATAACCGTAGATTTTGTTTTAAGTAATTAAAGCAAATTTAAGTAATTAAGGCAAACTTCAAACATATCCAACCTTACTTTCAGCACTGGATGACCTCCCAGGTCCCAGCGCTTGGCCTTTGCTCTAAAATTTTACGTTAAAATTAGATTTAACAGCTTCAGCCTGACTTGCTTAGGAGGTTTGTGGCAAGTTCCCCACCTCTGCTGGTGTTTGCAAATTCGCATGAATGAATTAGTGGAATCCTGCCTTCGGTCTCTTCAACAACCTTTTCATGGTGTTAGATTCCCCATCACGTCGGTAGTCCAAGGACAGGAGAATAATTTTCTCTCTCCTCTCTCTCTCTCTCTCTCTCTCTCTCTCTCTCTCTCCTTTCCCTGTGGTCAAGGCCACTTCTCAGGGGCGTCTAGAGCTGTTCCTGGCATTCCTTTCTCTCAGTAATTAAACACTGTAGAAGTTGGAGGGGGTTCTCTCACACTTTCTCGGACTTTCTCTTTTGTGTGTGTATATATATTCTTTTGTATATATATATATACAAAAGAATATATATACACACACAAAAGAGAAAGTGTGAGAGAACCCCCTCCAACTTCTAGTGTTTAATTACTGAATAGATATCTGTGCTATAGTTATACCATCCAGTTTAAATGAGGTCTTGTTATTAACTGGGTTAGTGCACAGAACAATTGTGTGTGTGATACAGTTTTAATATATATATATATATATATATATATATATATATATATATATAATATATATATATATATAACTGAACTGAATCAGGAAACTTTGGAGCGTGATGAATATATGTACATAGAAGCAAAATCCACAGGTTTAAGTTAAACAATGGAGTACCGCTGCAAGGCCTTTCGAATCTCGTCCTTTATTCTGAGTCTGCTAGAAAGGACGAGAAGTCGAAAGGCCTTGCAGTGGTACTCCATTGTTTCACTTACCTCGAGGAATTTGCCTTTATTTACAGTATTCATCACGTTCCTGATTTTCGTGATTCAGTTATATATATATGTATATATATATATTATATATATATATATATATGTATATATATACATATATATATATATATATATATATATAGATATATATATATATATATATACACATTCAATATTTCAAATAGAAAAAAAATAAAAATAAAAACAATCACCACTGCATTAGATTTATATAAGACATATATGAATTTTTTTTTTAAGCAGTTGATTATCTCATCTTGAATCCAACTCAACTTTGGACCACTAAATCGACCAAAGTCCGAAAAGGGGCGCCTTCGCTGACGGGCTAATGGGCGTGAGCAGGAGTCTCCCCTGTGGTTTCCTCCTCCTCCTCCTCCTCCGAGGGCGACTTTAAAAAAATCAATTCCAATCAAGATGCCGAAATTAAAGTCATTGGCGGGGGGGGGTGGGGAACCTTGACGCGAACGGAGGTGTCCACTGCATTTTCTAAATGCAGTGGGCGCTATTGTTTTTATTTTTATTATTGTTTATTTATTGCTGTTGAGAGTTTTTTTTTTTCTATTGAATATTGAAGTTGTAGATAAGTGCGTCTCGCTTGGTAAGTGAGAATGCTCTGATTTATTTATTATTACTTATTACTATTATTTATTTTTTTTTTTTTTTTGCTCTATCACAGTCCTCCAATTCGACTGGGTGGTATTTATAGTGTGGGGTTCCGGGTTGCATCCTGCCTCCTTAGGAGTCCATCACTCTTCTTACTATGTGTGCCGTTTCTAGGATCACACTCTTCTGCATGAGTCCTGGAGCTACTTCAGCCTCTAGTTTTTCTAGATTCCTTTTCAGGGATCTGGGATCGTGCCTAGTGCTCCTATGATTATGGGTACGATTTCCACTGCATATCCCATATCCTTCTTATTTCTATTTTCAGATCTTGATACTTATCCACCATTTTTTCCCCTCTCTTTCTCTTCAACTCTGGTGTCCCATGGTATTGCGACATCAATGAGTGATACTTTCTTCTTGACTTTGTCAATCAACGTCACGTCTGGTCTGTTTGCACGTATCACCCTATCCGTTCTGATACCATAGTCCCAGAGGATCTTTGTGTGATCGTTTTCTATCACTCCCTCAGGTTGGTGCTCGTACCACTTATTACTGCAAGGTAGCTGATGTTTCTTGCACAGGCTCCAGTGGAGGGCTTTTGCCACTGAATCATGCCTCTTTTTGTACTGGTTCTGTGCAAGTGCCGGGCATTCACTTGCTATGTGGTTTATGGTTTCATTTTTCGTATTATTATTATTATTATATTATATTATTACTATTATTATTATTATTATTATTATTATTATTATTATTATTATTATTATTATAAATGTGTTATGAAATTTTGTTAACCAGTATTAAATGTGGATATAAGCTGGTATTATTATTATTATTGTTGTTATCATTATTGTTATTATTATTATATATGTGTTGTTATGAGTTTTTCTTAACAAATGTCAAATTTGTATACAAGTGGCTGTTATTATTATTATTATTATTTTATTATTATTATTATTATTATTATTATAAATGTGTTATTATGAGTTTTTTTTATTAAATATTAAATTTGGATATAAGCTGGTATTATTATTATTATTGATTATTATTATTATTATTATTATTATTATTATTATTTTATTATTATTATTATCACTTGATCTGAATCCTCTCATTGCAAAACTCAATGGCATTTTTTCCTTTCGCTTAAGAGCTTTGGAATTCTGTATTTATTTATTTTTTCTAAATTTTCGTTCTAATAAATAAATCATGAACATCCCGTCCTGAAATTCCTTTTTCAGACCTTTTTAGGCTTTCTTAAACTCGCCTCGCCCCTGCCCCAAATCCCCCCCCCCCCCCCTCAACACAAGATCAACAACAACAACAAGGTAAACTTTGCAGGCTT